>NW_008692344.1:0-7833 GCF_000695815.1 Acanthisitta chloris
TCACCATGGACTTCACCACAGGCTGCACACCTGTTTTGATGATGATGCAATTCTACCAAATGAGCTCTGAAATGCAGAGGAAGCGTTCCAAAGGTATAATCACAAGATGCAATGGATACTTGCAGATCAAATGTTGGTGAAATTCATAACACTGCTTTTCCATCAAGTTTGTCATTTTTCTTTCACATTTCTTTATCATAAGTAGCTTGAATTCTGATTTGTTTATTTAACATGTGTCATTATAAACAAAACATTTAACTCCAAATTAATTAAGACTAAACTAGACATTGTATAGATTTTAAATTTGGTATGGATCACAGTCTCTACCAGGAACAGCTCCTTAACCCATTTTTGCTGTGCATAATGTAGTCAAAAGAACAATTTTAAGTGCTTCTTCCCAACTCTTTCACACTTTCACTTTTGTTCAAATAGCAAAGTAATCTTACAAACAATAAATGGAGATCATTTGGAAAGAGTTATAGTGCCTTTAAATTATTTGTTATATTAATCACCAAGAGCACACAGGATAAGTTAATGTAATTCAGCTGATGCACAGTAAGTTTCAAGATGCAAAGAAAAGTTGTGCTGGACTAAACTCAGGTGTTAATTCCAATTACTATTTATAAGACTGTAATTCCTGGAGGGATAACAGGATCTTCTGCTTAACTAAACTGAGAAAGTCAGTGTGGATAGAGAGAGTATGACTGAGAAAACATTCTCACAGAACAAATCTCCTCAGAAGATACAGGCAGTGGCACTTACTGCTGGCCTGTGGGCCAGGCTGGAGATGCTTCATCTCCCCATCCAGCTGTCTTAGTGGGAGAGATCGTCCATGCCAGCCACTTGTCACTACTCCCTAGTGGAGAAAACTCTACTGAAAACATTTACAGGAACACTCCTACAGCTCTTCAAGCAAATTTGTCTGAAATATCTCAGACTATCCATTTATAAACTTGAAACTTGTCCAGCTGGCTCTGTCAGAAGCCTATTAGACAGTGCTCTCCCAAACTGCTCTCCTTCAGAGATTACTTGAGGGTGGTGACCTTGTCCTCTGACACAGCTGGACTGGAAAGGAGTGAACTCCTCCCAGGTTTCTAAATAATTGTGCACAGGGGATAAAAGTCACCTAATCTTACCACAGAGAAGTGAAAATGGGTACCTTGAACAAGAAGGAACCCTTCTAGCTCTGCTGCTGTTTGTCTCATATTGCCATTTGTTTCCTCTTCTGGATTAACCTGTGCAATATTAGAGTTGGCCAAGCACCATAACTGAGACCTGACAACAAAAGCACAAGTGTCGTGGTGGCTATCAAAATCCTTGTGGAGGAAAAAGCATTGTACTCTGTATCACCTCTTGCTAGAAACCAATGAGCAAACTATCCAAGTCCTTAACTCAGCATGGAGTAACACTGGAGATGGTAAATTCTATGGCATGACCTATCTGATTGCATGTCCTGCAATACAATAAATAAATAAAATACATCTTGGACAAATATTCGTAGATATGCTGATGGCCTTCAAATATGTGTAAGACTTTTGCAAAGAGAAAGGCAAGAAATTATTCTGGGTTCAACTGCAATACAAATATATTTAGAAAGACATTAAAAAAACTTTCTAAGTTGATTTGGGGAAGTTGTGAAGTCTCCAAAAAACAGGTTAGATGAATAAGCTGTCAGGAATGGGTTAAGCATTTCTGATTTTCCCTGTGGTCAAAATGAATTTTCAGGATCCATTCCCACCCAGTAAGCTATGATTCTACAGAACATGCTAGCAGGAGGACAAAAGGGACAGGAGCACTGCCAATTCCTCATGGAAACACAGATGAACTCAGTGTTTCCTGTCTGAAAATCGTAGGATTATAGGAAAATATACAAAGCTGTATATATTAATAAATGGTATTGTTTTACTGAAAGGATCTAAGGAAACAACTGCAAGAAGAAGGTCCAAATCATGGCTTAAGAAATGCTTGCAAAGAGCATTATTTATCTAACAGAAAAAGGAGATGTGAATTTGGTGTCTCTGGAAGGTTGGCAGCACCCAGCAAACAAGTGCTGCATTGGCCACACCAGTGGGCAATGGGAGCAGGAGGTACTGCAGGACTGGTGAGCTTCAGCCAAGGCCTTTGCAGAAAGCTCCTGTGAACACCTCATTCAGGGTCTCCTTCAGCCTTTATCTGACTGAGCTCATTCCTCAGGCTGATGGATGTTATTTCACACGTACATACCTGCCTGTCTCACACATCTTGCATGTGCTGCAGCTACAGGACTGAGACTGCTCATTTCCTTCATGGTGAGCACAAGCATTAGACAAACAGCTAAACACTGCTTTGGCCGCCAAATTTCAGTTTCATTGCTGTCAGAACATCAGTTATCATGGTTGGGCTATAATTTTCAGGCTGGTAAAACCTTAATTGTCATGTTTGGGTTTTCTTTAACACTTATTATAAATGCATGAATTTGATTTGTGTAGAACAGAATGACTTGCAGTAGCTCAGGGATTTGGCAAAGAAAAGAATTCACATATTTCACCGAAATTCTGGCCTAGAGACATCACAATTGGAGATAAAGAATGTGCTTTTTTTTTATAAAGAAGTAATTTGTAATAGAATGTTCCAAAATATTTCTGTATAAAAGATGAACTAAAACAAAGGCAGCATGATCTTTGTCTCTCCACCATGGGAATTAATTCAGATTCAGAAAATGGAATTGGAAGAGTTTGATTTGACACATTTTTCAAAACACTTTGTGGGTGAAAGCAGGTGAAGGAAGCAATTCTGTCACCCTGAGCAGGAGGCCTAGAGGTGAGCCACACATGTTTCCTTTCAGTAACCCATTGAGCTGTTCAGGATCCTTACATAGTGTTAGGGAGCAGAAACATTTGTGTAAATCATAACTACTAACAAACCAAATGGCAGTAAAAGCTCTGATGAACAACAGAAAAGACTGCTGAAATCTGCTTCCTTTTAAGGAGGACAATTTGGATTATTTGGAGGCATCTGACAGGCAGGTGGTGGATTCACCATCCCTGGAGGTTTTCAAGATGAGACTGGATGTGGCACTTAGTGCCATGGTCTAGTAACCATGATAGGGTTGGGCTTGATGATCTCGGAGGTCTTTTCCAACCCAGTTGATTCTATGACTGTATGATTTGGAAAAGTACAGGAAGAATGTTAAAATGCCATATTTCTAAAACAACAGAAAAATTGTACCTTTTCAGGTCATATCATTTGGGTCTGTATTTACACATGGTTGCACCCTTGGACTAAGCAAATACATGTGTGAGGTCTTATTTTTACATCAATTTTGGTGTTTTGGTAAGTGCAAATGATAGAAGAAGTTGACACAAATAAATTGGCACCAGTTTACAAGTCGCTTCTTCACAAACCAAGAGATATTTGGGACTATTCATCACTTTAATATGGGGCAGGCTTCTGGTGTTAAGTCAGTCAGTTACACGTTACGTATCAGGAATGTTTTCACCTCTAGGCTGAGAAACTACAAGCTCTTGAAGGAGCCAAGGAATAAATGTAATACTTGAGCATGTTCACTGTAAAATGAAGGGCTGTTTTGTCTCAATCAAATAAACCAACAAGTGGACTGCAAATCTGATATTGAAATAAATCCAATTTACTCTCATGTAATTGCTTATTTGATTCTCAAATATGACATGAAGTTAGAAAACAAATTGATATTCTGTCACTTCTGTTTCAGTAAACTTAACTCAAACAAGTTGCCCTTTAGGTGCATCTTGGATGGAATGGTACTTTATTTTCATCCTAAGGAAATCAGTGTATTAAATTTGTTTGAAAAATTATTATCCCAACCATGAGTCCTTTTCAGACAGTGTTTGAACAGCATACTAAAAAGGCCAAATTTCCCCCGAGAGGCAGCACAAGCACAGAGAAGATAAGTACTGTGGTATATCCTCCCTCTGCAAGAAAATGTATCAGCAGTAAAGGTACAATATACGCTCAGGTGAACACAGAATACACAGAAACTGCAAAAGTCTTGTGGCCATGGTCCATCTTCCTCCTTCCTCATGGCCAAAATAGAGACAGTTCTAAATCTTGATGTGCCTCAGCATTTCAAGAATAGGTGATATAGACTCTGTACTGTCTCAGCCATTTTCAGAGTATTACATCCAGCACCAGAATCCACAGTGGGTGAAGTTAAATTGAAAGGTGCTAAAACAAAACCAAAGGATTCGTTTGGTCCTTTGGGCAGCGGGTAGGAGGAACACACTTTCTGCTGAAAAGTTCCAGAGGTTGAAAATGTTTGTTCAAATAAAAAAGAGTTAAGATTCAGACTGAAAAATTGAAGCTAGGGTGTTTAGCACAGCAGAGGTCAGCAAAATGGGCTGGCTGGCACTGCAGCTGGGCATCGTACGGAAAGGTTGGCAGCAGTGGTCGAAACAGCCAATAGAACATTGCACTGAGGACTCTTAGGGAATAATCTTCATCATCTATAGTTTTAAGGTCAAATCAAGGCAGGTTTAGGAAAAAATTCCCCTTAAAAGGTCCAAGACATAATTAATTCATGTCTGTGCAAGCTAAGAGAAGATTACAAAAATGGTCCCTGTGATTTTTATTTTTTTTCAATTTATGGACATAGGGAAAAGGTTGCTCTAGGCAGATTACAGTTTAGTGATATGTTCTACTTTAATTACAAAGGATTTCAGATTAGCTCATATGCTTAGAGGTAAACCTATTAAAATTAGTGTTACAGAAACAAACATTAATACAATGATGATGAGGAAGGATGAGCTAAGAGTGTGGCTCTAAGTACTGACAGGCTTGGGTTGCCAGTTTGTAGGAATTGGGACTGTTAACTGAGAACTTCCAGAGCAATCCATTCCACCTTTCAAGAATTCTATTAATGTATACATATACTCTCTATACAATAGCCATAACTATTGCTAAAATATTGAGATTTGATGTAATATGTCCTGTTCCCCCTGCTGTGTTACTCTTGACCCTTAGATAATAAAAAACATAAGTTTTCTAAGCTTTTCAAGACATGCCTCTGGGAGGTTCTGTGCTCAACATCCAGACAATCTCTCCTTGCATCTTCCTTGAATAAGAAGTTTGATGCCATATTCTTTGCTGATGGGATCATTTCATTCAGATTTCACTGTGATTTGAAATTTTATGGTTTATATCTTGTGTTCTTTTTGGAACAAGATGAAGCTTTAATTCAGTAATTAAGTGTGTAGAGTAATAAAGTCTGTTAAAACGTCTCTTCTTTTTTTTCTGTTGTGCCAGGTGTGATGTACTTAGATCAGCTCTTTTTTTTTTTTTTTCTGTTGTGGCAGGTGTGATGTACTTAGATCAGCTCTTAGCCTGGAAGAAGCTGATACTGCTATGCCACAGTCACAGCTTTTGTGTTAGTCTGAGAGCCCTTCCCAAGATGTGGCCACCAAAGGGCACTGGACATAAACCAGCTGCTGTCTCAGGTCCAACCAAGCCAGTTTCTGCCACCAGGATTTTGCATGGAATGAGCTTCCTTGGGAGCAGAAAATCACAGGTGGAGCAGACAGGAAAGGTATCAAGGGGAGATGTGCTGGAGGGACAAACTGAGTGGGATTGGGATTAGAAGATTCAGAGGCTGAGGTAAATTTAGTGAAATGACCACATTTTTTTGTGTTTAACTAGAATACTTCTGCTTAGAACTCAACTGAAAAATTTGACGTTAGCACAGTGCCAGAACAGAATGTCTTTGGTCCCAATATGTAGTTATGTTTTCCTACTTTTTTTTTAAATTGTGGAATCAACACCTGTCCTAATTCACATGTAATGCAATATATTATATTTTTAATTTTTCTTCTGTGCTCAGGACAGTTCTTTTGTCCCCACTGTCATTTTGTTAATGATATAGTGAAACAACATTGATTTTAAAGCTTTTGTTTTCTGCCTGGTTCAAAAAAATCAGATGAAAAGCCCCAAATTTCTGCCCCAAAGTCAGAGTATCCTTGGCATGCCCTGCAAAACATGGACTAGGAACAAAGGTGAAGTCACAAACCTGAGTGTGAGGAATTCACTTGCAATGGGAGTGGAGGGATGACAAACAACCCACAAACCAACAAGAATGACAACAAGAAAACATCTGAAGGAGGAAGTGCAGTAAAAATTGGGTAAATTTATCCCTTGAGTAAAGCTGGATGAAATCCAGACTAAAATCACTGAACAGTGAAGCTATTCCAATTTATGCCACAGTAACATCAAAATACTTCCTTCTCCTCTGTAAACATCCTTTAATTCTTTCTGGAAAATGGAAGAGTACCACATGTGACAAGTGTTCCTAAGCAGCATGCTGAGCACCAAATGTGAACTATAATTCATAATTCATGCTCAATTAATCATAATGTATAAGGAATGGCTCTGTTAATGCTTCTGCTAACTACCTAACTATTTTAAGAGATGCAGCCAGAATTTCAGCTCTTGTGACTTGCTGCTGTGAGTGACAGACTATGTGTACCTCAGCAGCTGTCAGAGACAACAGCCTTCCCTCAGTGCAGAGAAAAAGCAATTCTCAGTATTGAAGGAGGCTAAGAAAAGCTCTGAACAAGAAGCAGAAATGAAAGTACATGAGGGTGGAGAACGTTATCTTTTCTCATGTAAATGCCAGTGAAAAGCAGCGGGTGGAACCCTATGTAATCCAAGCCTTGGGTCAAGCTAAGATTTGGAACAAACTTCATTTAGCAAATGAGCGATTTCCAAGTGATACAGCTGAAAGAGGAGAGGTCTGGTGGCTCCATGTATTGTTCTGAAGTTATTTTTACACGGCAGTCAGGGAACAAATCCTGTTGATTTACGGGAAGAAGCTTTACCTTCATGCGTTACTGTTTTTGTTACTCAGAAGGAAGAGTTAAAAATAGACTGGCTCTTTGTTCTGCTCCATGCAGAGTCTGACAGAGAGAACTGATCAGAATCATTAAGGTCACACACACGCAATTGATGGACTTGGAACCATCCTCTCTGCCCCAGGACATGTTTATGTGTGTTAGAAAGCTGGACTTCATGGTTCACCATTTGTCAGCTGCATAAGCTGTCAGGAAGAGTGGTAACTCAATGAATCCTTGAAATCTCCTGGGCTAATCTGTGTCAGGCACCCACCACGGGCACATGGAGATACTTTAAAACTGCCCAGTGCATATTCAGATAAGTTTACACTAGAAAACATGTATTAAAATACCATAATGAGGGGGAACAATCAGATGTGGAACTCTCTTATGTGTTCTACCAATAAAATCTGGCTTTTTCATCCATCCTACTTAAAGCTTAGGGACAACATGGAACATATTTTTCAAACTTCTTGCAATATCATTCCAAAAGTCTCCTGAAACCCTCAGTATTTCAGGGCTTTCCAGCCATAAGGAGCTCAGCTAATTGTATGCCAACCTGTCATCACTAGACTTTGGGGCATTTTCATTTTCTTCCCTCTCAACCTTTTCATTTTAACAGCTATTTTCCATCTCAAACCAGTAAAACCTGCCATGGCAAGCTGAGCTCAGCATTAGAGCACCACGCTTGGAAAAACCTCTTGGAAAACTATTATAACAGGTAACACTTTTCTCTCCTGCTGAGAGAAACGAACACGGGGAGAGTAGAGCTGTTGTAACACCGGGAAAGTACAAACGCAGGGAACCCTGCGGGCGGAGCGCGGGGTGGGGATGCGTTCATCAACAGCAGCGAGTTGCGGGAAGAGGGAAGGGCTGGAATGGGATCGCAGTGTCCCAGTCTCACCCCGCGGGCACCAGGTGGCGCCGCAGCACCGGCAGCGAGCGCGGGACCGGACCGGACCGGGACACGGGGACCGGGACATAGGGACCGGGATGG
>NW_008692345.1:0-440 GCF_000695815.1 Acanthisitta chloris
AATGAAGCTTCATCAAAGAGAAGTAATAATAAAACCTTGTCCAAATGCCTATGTAACTGTGTAGTCTCTGTTTTGACAGAAATATCTTTTGTCAGAAACAGCTTTTGACAGCAACTCTCCCCAGATAAAAGTAACAGTTTTAAAGCTACTCTTTTTAACTTCTGTCACCAAATCTCAGCACAGGCAACCCCACTGATGGACTGCCAACAGTGGGTTACTGATAAGATGTAAGTTGTGTATTGAAGGCCTCATGGGCTTAAATTTAGCACCATTCTCATTTTATGTTATACTACTGTTGCTGGCAATAGAATTGGTTAGAATGCCATAGTCTTCTTTACATAGAATTCATGTTCCTATAGCCACCTTTATCATGCAAGATGTGCAAGATGCCTTGAATTGTGAAAAAAACCCCTAACCCTCAAACCAACCAACCAACCAAA
>NW_008692346.1:0-17586 GCF_000695815.1 Acanthisitta chloris
CGCTGGGGTCGGTGCCGCCGCGCGCTGCCAGCCCGAACCGGCGCGGAGTGCTGCGGCACTGCTTAATTTTCGTCACGACTTCAATTGTGTTTCCATTTCTAACCCAGAGCATATGAGATTCATTACTGTCTAAAATGAGGATTATTATGGAAACGTAATATTTTAGTATTTCCCCTGGGTGGTGGAACTTCCCATTAGAACCTTTCCCGGGCTCATCCTGGTAACCTTGGAGGGAATATGACTTCTGTAATCATATTAAGTAAAGAGAAAAAATACATCATTAATTTGCTTCAGCCAATCTCTTTGTTCTAAGACTGGATAATACAGAAATAAAATTCATCATAGTTACATTTTCACTTAATCTGTCAACAAGCTCCTTGATTTCCTCCTACCCACCTACTCTGTCTCCTTGAACACAACACCAGTTCTAACTAGAAATCCCATAGAAAGCCTCTGACTGCATTTCAAGGGTGTAGTGTAGCCTTTGCTCTGATGCATCTTTGGAGGAGCATAAAATTGGTGAAAGAAGAAGGGATAAAGAGAGATCATCTCTCTGTGAACAGACCTGCAGGTTTCGGAAACCTCCAGTAAATGAGATTTGGGTAGGTCAAGCTTTGTTTATGTAGGAGTCCTTCCCCTGAGGCTTAAGCTGTCACCTTCCATTGCTGAAAAAGTATTTTCAGAAACATGGAGGTATTGGGATGGAGGTGGAAGGCAAGACAACCTCTACACTGGAGGAAGGAGCAGTTTTGTTCTGGAATGAAAAATACTCCTCTTGAGGATTTGGGAGATCCTGCCCTTGGCGAGCAGTCACTAGGGACAGCTGCCTTTCCAGTGTGTGTGCAAACCATTGTCTGGGATCATAGAACTTCAGTTTTCAGGTTAGGTTTAAAACCATTTTAAAACTAATTGAGAAACTCGTGGCGTTTCCTGAGTTAATTATCATTACGGCAGTAGGCACAGAGCATCAAGATTTTGTTCAGTCGTTGCTTGGGACCACGTCCTGTACTCTGTCAGCCTGGAGACTCGCGCCGTGCACGCAGCCCGAGGGCTGTCGTGGCAGTTCTGTGCCACACAGGTTCCATCTGAGGGTGCAGGACAGAGGCACAGAGCCAGCAAACACCAGAGCTCCAGTCTGCCAGAAACTCAAGCAAATGCTGGAAACCGTGCAAACATCTCTTAGGCTTATCATTGCATCAGATTCTTTTGAATTAAACATATTGGGCTCTGCATTTGCTGAAGAAACTTTGATCAGAGAGTTTCTAACTAACCGTGCTGCAGAGCTGAAGGCTTGAGTCTTAGTACCTTGAGCAAAAGAATATTTAGATACATAGAATTACAACTGGGGATTTTTTCAAGTTATTTGCCAGTGAAGACTTTTGTTCACATTTTCAGCCTGTTTGTAACGGCACATTCAGCCTGTTGACTTTCAAAGCATGGTGTCAGATTCATTCCTCACTACTAACTTCAAAAAACGTTTGGAACGTTTCAGAGTTACCAAACCCCTTTTTCTTACTGCCATTCTTGTCCTGAATCAAAGAAACCAAGGCTGAAGTTCAACTTACCACTTGTAGTTACAACATACCAGTTAAAATTCAATTGGTAAATTAAATTTCTGAATACCTAAGAAATTGCTATTTGGGAAAAATGTATATAGAAAAAATTGAGACATATGGTGACTTCTAATTCTTTGTCACAATGCAGCTGACAATGCATCTCTTCAACACATGCTAAATTTTGACTGCCACCAACATAAGCATTTGAATCCTCGCAGTCATTTGAGGGTCTTCATAGCTGAAATTTAAATTTCAAATTCCATACTGATTCATAAAATATAATTAGACTCTAAACAAAGCAGAATATATGTTGGCATTAAGAATAAACAAGTTATTTTAAACAAAATACATGCCAGCATTATTAAGTACTAATTAATGCTGTTAACAATACTACAACTAAAACAATGCTCAACCAGGCTAAAAAAAACCCTATTAAGAATCAGCATTACTTGCAAGTTAATAAAATGTAAAATAGCAAATCAAGAGAACTATTAGTGGACCAAATAGCCCTGGTTGCTACAGAAGTATTGGGAAAGCTGCTGCTGGAGAACACCTCAGTAAGGAATTCAAAGGACTAGGACTCCAAATGTGTTATATGGCTATTACTGTATTTATTAGTGTTTCAAAGCTTAAATACAAAGGTTATTGACAGCCTGAAAGGAGTTAGGTTTTAGCTGGGACTAGCAGAGAAGATAGGTCCAAAAATAAAGCAAGTTTGATTAAGTGTTTGGGAAACTGACCTAGATTGTATGTACATAGCCTATCAAGTTTCCCTGATGAGAGGGAGATGGAAAAGAACATATTTCTAGTTTTCCAGAAGGTTGTGTTGTCTTAGCCATGTGTATAATAGTCCTGAACAGAAAGGTAAATCTTAGAATTGGACAGAAATCTTTTTCCAGGCTGCCTTAACATAATTCCTTGGCTCCAGTGGAAAAGACTCTTGACTTTCATCTCCTACCATTCCTGTGGGTAATTGACCTGCACCCATGATTAGAATTCCTTGGCACATTTTACCTGCAAAAATGAACCTGTGTGATCAGTTTCTGTTGCATTGTCACAAGATGCAAATGGAATGTGCTGCCCGAGGAAGTGATGGATTCACCATCCCTGGAGGTTTTCAAGATGAGACTGGATGTGGCACTTAGTAAGGACGGTAGGTTGGACTCGACGATCCTTGAGGTCTCTTCCAACCTGGCTGGTTCTGTGATTCTATGATGAGTGTCTGCTTACCAACTGAGGGTGTTCCTGTGGTGTCTGGAGGTCCTGGACAGGACACAGTGTGCAGGCAGTGTGGGACAGCCTTCCCTCCACAGAGCCACACACAGCACATCGTCTTACTTGTGAGGAGCTGAAATGAAGGGCACAGATTTTTAAATTGCTTTGGGTTTTGTTCCGCTGAAATCTGCAAAACATAGTGAATCCATGTAGCAGGACATAACGTGTAATTCTCTGGATAGTCTATTTGGAATAGGCAGTTTGCTTCAGGCTGCACAAATGTTCTGCCCCTGGTGAACGTGGCCAGTGCTCAGCCCCAGCAGCACAGACTCCAGCACATGCCAACAGCCAAGCCCCCGGGGACCGTGGGGTCTTTTCTTAAGAAGATCTGTGGGCTAAGCTTTTAGGATGGGACTTGCCTTTCAGCAGAACAATGCCTGATTAGTTCTACCATACTGACAGCAGGACTTGCCCAGTGCATGAAAAGGCTGTGGCAGAGGTGGAGGATGTTCCTTCTTGACCTCTAACTGAAACCATGCTTCCTTCCCTTTGCCTCCTCCTGGCCTGTGGTTTGTGGAGCACTCCACACTCCTTGGGATGCTTCTGCAATGAAGTGATCTCTTCAGACACTCCAGAGAAATGGTATGGAGAGTTAAGTAAGATGTGTCTGCAGCTGCCTGGTGCCAGGCCAGTGCAGCTCTTCAGGCAGCAGATTGCAGAGCACACCTAGATCAACAGACAAACAGAAAGGGCAGCCAAAAGCTGAGGAAATTTCTGGGAGAGACTCTGGGATTCACTGCCAGCTTCCATTGTTCAGATCTGATTAAAACCGACCTGGCAGGAGAAAGACCACATGCTTCTCAGACATCCCTGCGGGTCACGCCACTGGGAAGCCGTTTCACTGTCAGTGATGAGGCCTGTCTGGCAGGAACAGAGTTTTGAATCTCACTTTTATTTGTAGGCAGCTTTGAAAAGCACAGGATTATCAAGGATGGTTTTAGGTGCTTTGCTGCTTGCAGAAGAGTTCCTGTCTTGTTGCAGTCATTCTGAAGAGGAAGAAGAAAAAACCTTGTACAACACATTTCTGTTTCTATTAATAACTGTGTTTGGGCCTGACAGCCAGCACCAGTGGGAGTGTTTCCTCTGAATTATCTGGGCTCTGACTCTCACCTTTACTTCATGTTGGCCGTACTATTCCATTAGCATTTAAAGACAGTGCACAAAGGAGAGGATTTACACTCAGAGCCAGAAGAAAGAACATGCCAAGACAAGAGGAAGAGAGCAAAAGTACAGTCCATTGTCACTGAAGGGACAGTAAGACTTGCACACAGTCACTGAGCAAATCTGTGCCACTGTGGTGAGACAGATCTACACTTCCCATTGCCAAGCCATCAAATATTTGTGCTCCCTTATCAGACTGCCACAGCCCAATGGCCACCACCAGAGAAGCTCCTGATCTGTGTTCTGGTCTGTGATTATATTTGAACTTAGCTTCAGTTACCTGCTGCTTGTTAGTGAAGGTCTGGACTTTGGGAAGGGGGCTGACTTTGGAGGAATTGTTGATGGAGGAGCATCTGTTTTGCCTAATTTTATTCTTGAAGCTTGCTAGAACTGGTATGTTGAAAGTCAGTTTCCTCATCTTTCTCTGAAGACCTGGTTCTGTGTTGTCCTCAAATGCATATTGAGCCTGGCCTCTTAACCCTAGCCTGCCAGATGATGGATCACTGGAAATCATTATGTCTTCAAAGCTTTTGCATTAGACCCCCTATCTTTTCCCTTCTCTTCCAGCAGTCAGACACTACAGCACCTTGACACAAAGTGGAGGGTGACTGTTTTTTGGAAGTTACTGTGCTGTGTACCAGCTATGCTGATATGTGCAGGACATGCTTGTGTTTGACTTCTGCTTTTTCTAGGGACAGACTCCAATATCTGCCTCTCCCAGAAGGCTTTACATTGCCATTTGATTAAGCAGCAGGAGCTCTGGCTAAGAGTCAAGCTGCTTGACTGACAGTATTTTATTTTACAGCTAAGATGTGCTGTACAGTCCTGAGGTGTTCTAGTGTTCTCCTAGTGAGAATAGAAAATCTGACAGTTACTCTTCAGAAACAGTCCTGGAAGAGGGTCAGTCCATTCTACATGCCCAAACTCACACACTCTGAATTCTTTGCTAAAACAATTTCTGCCGAGCTATATATTCCCACTGCATTTCTCTGACCACATTGCAGTGTGAGGGCCACTACACAGCATAGTGCCAGATGATGTTGCTAGGACAAGTCAGAAGCAAATTATCTCCTGCCAGAACAAAGAAAAGGCCAGCGTGAAAGTGTGTCTCAGAAGTGTCTCTCTTCATCTACCCCTTTGTATTTAGGTCTCCTGAATGATCATTTTGAGTTACTCTGCCACTTCTGGGACTGGCTAGCTATCTTGCACATGCACAGACATTGATGCAAAGATGCTTCATCACTTCTGGGACTGGCTATTTATCTTGCACACGCACAGACATTGATGCAAAGATGCTTCAGGCCTGAGGGCTGCAAGAGGTAGAACAGAGAATTCCACACCTAACATCAGCATTCAGCTTGTAGAGTTAGGAAAAGGAGGTGGGCACCTGAGGAAATAAGCAGGAAAAGGCACTCTGTCTAACATGACTACAGATTGCATATTAAGCTGAAATGTTCCACAGTTCAATCTCACTCATATGCATAGTAGTTCCCTTCCAGCCTGCACCTGCCTACGTTGAACCAAGAAACATCCCTTCTCTGCCTTGCCACTAACATGACAGCACAGGGTCTGGCAGACTAAACTTGGCTCAGGTTGGATTTGAGTCAGAGCAGAAATGTTCTCTCCCTTTGTTCCCTTCTGTGTCGGGTCTGGAAATGTTTGCAGGTTGCTATAAAATGAAAATTGTGAAGATTCCAATGTGAAGCACTTGAAGGCATTTCCTCTACGTTAATGTGTTTGTCCAGCACTGCAAGAGGCAGCCCTTAATGAGAATGGAGTGAAAAATACTCCAAATTTCCTATTTCTGCAGTGGTTTATGAATCTAGAAAGCATAATGCTCTCTGTATCATATGTTCTTTGCATATTCAAAAGATTAAGGAGACAATTACTTGACAATTTTTATGTACCTTGCAGAAAGCATCCACCAGAAAACACCGATGGGAACAATCAACTTCCAGGCATGGAGTCAATATGCATTTGATTTGTACAGTGTGGATAAATTGCTGAAAACCTCAGCTGTATGAAAAAAGCTTCCAAGTGCACACAGAAAGCTCTTTACATGACTTGACCCATAATCTGACAACAACCAGAAATGGAAAGTTCTGTTGTTATTTGTAACACAGTAGTTAGAGGCTTGGGCATCTCTGTGCTGATACATACTGAGACAGAGACAGCCCTTCCTCCAGTACCTTATCATTTAACAGAGCTGTACAAAAAGAGTTAATACAGCCCATCTCTGAGACCAGCTCACCAGATAAAGTGCTGTTTCCTTGTTTGAACAGGTTGATAAGTTGACTCCAGAGCAGAAAGCTGTTTTCCAAAACCATTCAGTCAAGAAAAGCAGATAGAGTGATTTCAAGGATTGTGATTTCACTGTAGTTTTATTGTCAGCAGTGTCTGTATTTCAAGGTGCACTGTCTGGTTTCCAACTCTGCAATAACATTCAGTCAACACTCATGTCTTCACAGAAATTATTTCAGCCAAAGACATAAGAGTTAGGGCCATATTTCAGACATTCTTTGTTCGAGTGTCACTCAACTCCAAAATTACAAACCTTCAGAAAAACATAGGATTTGTGTGATGTGAATTCTTCCTGCTGTGTTTTGTGTGGTCCCCTACACAGTGGGGTTTGATCTCAGCCAGCCCCTATTGTAATACAAGTAAGAGACAAAATTACTGCAGAACAGGCACTTTAAAAGTTTAAGGCATATTAAGAGAGTTTATTTAGCCTCAGAATTAGCACAGTTTGGGATCTAGTAGTCCTAGTTTAGTGTATAAGAAGTGTGTACTTGAGGCACTGACTTTGCTGGGACTGTGCACATTGACAGGTGATGGTGCTGAGTCAAAGCATTAGGCCAGTGCAGGGAAAAAAGCATATACACAGCCCTCAGCAAGGATTGGCTCCTGACAACTGGTATTTGACACCACCTCAGAGACTTGGAGCCAATCTTCATACAGGCAGTTATCCATTTAACAATGTTCCTTCCACAGCATTTATAACAAACACATCAGCATATCATCTGCCCTACCTTGTGGGAGAATTTCTGATTGCTAAGGGACACATGAGCAATCCAGCCTTGCTCGCAGGGCCTGAGCAAGCTGCAAGCCAAGCTGTTCAAGGACACTGCTGTGGCTGGAATGGGAGGAAGGAGGGAGCAAGATAAGCAGCTCCTGCTGTGGGATGCAGGAGTTGGAGATGGTTAGGGGTGGAGAATAACGGTTAAGCATTTTATGACTGATATGCTAATAACCAATTATATTGTGTGTAAGGTGGGCTAGTAATAGTAGTTAACCTATGATAAGTGGGCACTTATAATAGGTGTGTATAGAAGAATCACTTTTGTAAATAATAAAGAGTCACGAGATATTCAAGAAGATGATAACGGCGTCGCCTCTTTGTACACGCACTCCTGCACTAACTTTTTTGGAGCTCTAAGGTGTTTGTATCTAACCAGGTCAAGCTTTTAAATTATAATATTCTACCTCTAAATAAAATCTGTGGCATGGCAGAACCCAAAAGCCCTTAAGTTGGTGTTGAGATTCTTGCATTGCAATGTATTTGATGCAGTAGCATAGTGAATAATTCCTGAAATTAACTGCTTATGCTCACTGGACATTCTTTAAAGTTTTGAATTCAGAATGGGACATCTCTCTGGAAGATATGATGTAAAGGTGAAGGGAAACATGCTGCATACATGGGTAAACGTGTAGTGGACTCAGCATCGAAGTGCAGATTAACTATGTGTTTGGATTTGAACTCATGAGTCCATGAAAATAGTCACTAATCCAGAGACATTTCATTTCTGAGTCTCTTCATGGTGCCCTTTTCTTTTGCCAGTCACTGTAATGTGGTAATTTCACTGCTGACAGAGCCTAAATTAACTCAGCCATGTTCTAATGTGCAGTAGGATTTCCTGGATGCTTCCTCAGGCTGTCCTCCAGGTGAGGCTGGAAGTGCAGATTCACCAATTTACTAGGTGCAGTTAGGAATGAATGTTATAAATAATCCAAGTAGGTGCATCATCTTGTTTCTTAACTTTCTAAGACACTTTTCAAATACTTCTGTGGTATGAATTCATCCAATCAAACTTCAGACACTTGGGAGTGCATTGGGAGGGTGATACACTTGCTTTAAATTCCCTCTTCAGAAGACAGAAAGGCCTTTTCATGGAGTACTTCCACCCATCCCAACTCAGCCAGGGGAGGGTTAGGTTGGATATTAGGAAGAGATTTTTTACAGAGAGAGTGATCAGACATTGGAATGTGCTGCCCAGGGAGGTGGTGGATTCACCATCCCTGGAGGTTTTCATGCTGAGACTGGATGGGGCACTTAGTGCCATGGGCTCGTATCGACAGGAGGGCTGGACTTAATGATCTTTGAGGTCTTTTCCAACCCAATTGATTCAATGATTGTATGATAACTTGGGTTTCAATCTGAACAGTGGCTCTAACCCTCACTACTGCTCACCTGAGGCAGCTGCACTGTAGAGGAGTAGTCATTTCTCCAAAGCTTGCGTAAATATCTGTTATCTCTTTCCTTGGGGGAGAGGGAAGGGTTTAGAACTATATATCATACTCATTATATTGCATTGCCTTGCAGTAGCACAGAGCTCCACCTAAAACCTAAATAAATCTTGTCCCAGTAGCAAAACAAAAAAATGCTGAAAGGCATTAATACTTATCCTACCCTTAAAATGCACAGAAGCAGGTGATGGCTGCATGTTCCCTGTCTTTGAGTCTCATGTGCTTCCCTTTTGCCAAGCTGAATTCCCTAGCACTTGTGCACTGTAATAACCCTTGTGCCTCTGAGGGCTGGCTGCTGCCATTGCCCAGCTGTGCTGCTCAGTGCCTTGCACCTTCTCTTTCTTTTGTGTTGGTTGAACTTCTGTCTGTCATTAATGCTTTCACCCCCAGCCCTTCTACTTTGAATTCAAGAGCAGATGATGACAGAAAGAGCCGTAATTAGATGACCTACAGCAATGCCCTTTCTTTATGAAACAGTAAAAAGCATCTCCAACAATTTACTTGGGAACTTGTCTGTTTTCTTTTATACTTCATTCATCAAGCATGTGTGGGAATAAAACACATCATCTCCACATCTAATGCAACCACAACAGAAACACTACACAGATGTCAGCTTTTCAAAATGGATTTTTTCCCATTTACCTCCATGCACCTGCCCTCATCAAAACCTTCCTTGACCTCCTGGGAGCTCTTTGCTTTCACACAAAATGGAGGCAAAAATGATGCCAAGTGGTAATAGGACTCCCATTTTGTACTTTTGTCAAAAGACTGCCAGCTAGGGAAGAAGAGGATATCTGGTTCCTGGTGTCACTCTTTATACCATGAAGCTGAAGAAAACAACAGCACTGCTGGAATCATCTCTGCCAGCCTCAGCTGAGGGGACTGGCAAGGAGTGAGGTACACTGAAGGGATGGAGACAGTGGCCTAATTATTCCCATGTCTGTGATACAGAGTGCACTCAGTTTACCAGAGGATAAACAGAGCTTTCAGGGAGATGGGGACAGCTGGAGAGAATACTCTTTTGATTTACATCCTCCAGCACTCATCACATGCATAAGTGCTGTGAAAACAGCATGTATGTGGAAGATGCTTATTGCAGTGGAGAAGACGTAACTGGTTCCCTGAAAAACTGAGCTCCACGGGAAGAACAGATCCAGGGTAACAAAGCCCATCACAACCCACTTGTGCTGAGAAAGGTTCTCACTGTAGGAGCTGCTGTTCTGGTGAGATAGGGTTGTTAGGAGCCAGCAGGACTTCAAAAGTGCCTGACTGCCTATCCAAATAGAAAACCTGTGGAAATACAACTCCCAGAGGACATGCAGTCTACCAATGTGTGCTTATCAGTAGCTTGGCCATATTTGCTTTGAACTTGTTTGAAAGTTATTGTTTTGGGGGATAATTGACTGTTTAGTTCTGTATTTTGTTTGACTTTGAAACCTGTACATGCCTCAGGCTCTGGCTGATCAGAGCCCTTCGAGGTGCCCTGTGTGTGTAACATCAGGGGAGTTTGCAGTGTCTCTTTGTCCTGCAGCCTCGGTGGCCGCGTGGGTGCCGTGCCGTGGCCCGGGGAGAGCCAGCTGGCTGCCAGGGTGTGCAGATGTGGGCACAGGCAGCAGGAGTGCAGCTGGCTGAGGCCATGTGGCTCCAGAACAGGAGCTGAATTGAAGCATGGACCAAGCACAATGTGGCTGTAGCCACTGTGTCTGTCATGAGGGGGTTGTTTTGTTCTTAATCTTTGCTGCTGAAAGCTTCTGCCTTGGCAGGTTTTTTGTGACGCTGAGGTCAGCTAGGAGGAAAGCAAAGGGTAAATTCCATGGAACTGATCAGACTTGTACCACAAGGTCATGTATCAAGAGGCTGTTTAGAAAGGGTGTACCTGGCATTTTCTGGATAACTTGCAGAAGTGCAGTGAGCTTGTGATACTCAGTTATTGATTTCATCAGGTTGGGGTTTTTTTCTTTTCAAACAGAATTGAAGTTTCTCAGAGATGTTTCACAGATTTGTCCTACGTTCCCTCTAAGGTATGGGTTACATGGGGGAAGAAGGATGTTGGAAAGCATACCAGATATAATCCAGTTTAGAAGAGTCATTAAGAAACATCAAGTAACACAAATTCCACAACAAGCACTGTCCCTATACCCAAATGCAGGACTGTGAAGGGCAAGGCAATGCAGAGAGCTCTGAACAGCTTATTGTATGCATTCCTATGCATTACTCATTTTCATTGGATTTACTGTCTCCAATTTCCTAGTAAACTGTTTACAGAAGTTTAGTGATGATTGTGAGTCACATTCCATCAATATGTGGTGCTACAGAATTGTCTTTATTTGCACTATGTTCCTGCCTGTCAAAATAAATATAAGTTTTACTGTTGTATGATGAAGTTAATATTTGTTACTTTTTTTTTCTGACTAGATGACACTTTCTTCAACTGATAGTAGGAAAAGCAGTGAAAAAGGTTCATCTAAAGTTCAGCATCCAACCTTATCGTTTTAGAAAGTTGACTTTGTAGAAAGAGAGCAGCTGTTAAATCCTGCAAACTATTTATGCTGAAAAATAAAATTTTATTAGAGATAGGCAGGGTTGAACACCTACCATTAACCCACCAGCAAAGCAATTCCTATACAACAAAGAAAGAGTCACCTAGTCCAGAATTCAATTTATGGAAGTCAGGGACTACTTTCATACCAAGACCAGTTTACAAAGTCCAGGTACCTCAGAAAAAGACACATCAGAAAGTCACCAAGAATTGAAAGTCAAGTTCCCCACAGAAAGCAGCACTTGCTGATAGACACACTGTGTTCAGCTGTGAGAGCACTTAGTGTCTGCACACAAGTGTGAAGGATTACAGCTGTCTGTAGAAGCTGGCTGAAACCAGCAGCATGTACCCAGCCTGAGAAAGAAAAGAAGAAAGCCAAGAATAACAGCATTACATACTCCAGAGGTTTAAAAAAGCATAAAACCCATCAGTTGATACACAAGCTTTCTTGTTGCTAGTTGGAGACTTGACACATTAGTTATTCACATGAAGCCTCTGGAAAAGCAGCAATGTTCTGTTCTTATCCTGAAAGGTGACATATTTTACTTGGTAGAATGAATTGTATTCTAGGCACTTCTTAGCTCCATAGCTGTAGGAAGAATTACTGCTTGAGATGTTGAACATTTCTGCTAGCAGATTCAGAAATTGAAATGTAAAATCCAAGGTACCGTGAAGACTGGAAATAACATTAATTTTACATGGTGGTTTAACATCAAGTATCAGAGAATGCAGTTGAAAGCACTGCTTCTATCAAGATAAGCAATACAATGTTTTTATTTAATTAATGTCTTTGGAAGTCTCAGGGAGGTGTCACTCTTTGCTCATTCACTAAACAGCCACGATGCAAAATAGCACATGGTAAACAAAGACATCAACAAAGAACTGTATTTTCCTGTGGTAGAGGGCTATGAAACATGAGCTGTTTCATTAAATGTAGCCTAATTTCATCATAAAAATGTTTTATGGACCTGAATAAATACTTGTTTAATGAGGGAGTCATCCACAATGGGCTTTCATGATTTGCAGCATCAGAATAATGGGAAAGATCCCTATTGAATGGAGTTTCATTATCTAGTACTTCCCTGGATATTATTCAACACTAAGAAAAAAGCAATGCAGAATATGGTGGGGGGGAATGTGCTCACCTGATCAAGGGTGTGTTTAGATGAAATAGCATGAGAGGGAGGCTACAAGTTTGGTGGGTCAGGCTTTGCACTGGAAAGGGAAATGTATTCCATATTGTCTAGGCTTGCCATAGCTAAGCTGAGCTGCTCTCTGCTCACTTGTATCTTCGTGGCTGTGGTCAGCCCTGTGCCTAATGTCTCACAATTAAATAACTGATTCCTCCTGTTGGGAATGGCATTACAAGAACAGAGGCTTGTCCGTGCCTGCCACCAGGCCTGGCAGTATTGGGGACTAAAGTTTTAGGTACGAGCTTGACAAGGAGGGACACAAGAAAGAACTATTTAATAATTTTTAGTGACTCTCCGGTTCTTCTAAATCTAATAAAGTTCTGACAGTAGTGGGAAGAAATCAGTTTTCTGCAGGGCCTAATTACCTAAGTGTCAGCACTTGGCTGGATTACCTGAATTTTCCAAGGGGACTGTATTGATCAGCAAATGGGAATCACTGGTGAGCATTAGCACAGAAGAGGTGCAAAGAGCACTGAATGTTCACTTTCTCTTTAAAATACCATGGAAATGTCTGGCAGATAATTGTCATTTGCTTTTCTACAATAACTACTCAAGATGTTCATCTCTGCCATTATAAGCACTTGGACTAGAAACTGTCAAACTGAATTTATTAATCTTAGTGGATGTTTCTGCTTTAAAGTGCTTCAAAAGTGTGTTGAGTGAGACAGGTATCCATCAGAGCAGAGCTGTAGAATCATTGCCATCTGAAAGTGTCTCAATGCAGTGTCACACTGCTGTTAATTCTCATAATTTGGAGTAACTTTAAAAACGCTGTGAAAAGTGAAAAAGTCAAAGAGCACTCAGCTGTCAAATAGCACAGCTTTTGGAAAGGAGTTCCAAAAGGACAAAAATACTAGATCAGCAGCTTTGCAAATGGTATTTCTTTTCATGTAGCAAGAACAACACAATGAAACAGATACGAATTGCAGCTGGTGTGTCCACATGAAAGGAACTATTGGCTTGTAAGCTGCTGTAGATAACTGAAGGAACAAACTTACTGCATAAAGAAGAAAAAGTAGTATCAAAGAAATTGGAAGATTCATCCTAAAGTTTCAGTCTACATCCACATGCCTGCAGGTCTTGGTCTGGTGCTCTTTGAATGACATCTTCCATGGAACTTCCACCCTTTGGTCACCAGCCCTGGCACCCCCTGACTGAAGATGCCAACTCCATCTCTGTGCAGATACCTGGCAGCACTCGGATCCTGCACAGCATGGCCAGGTGTGGCATGTGTGTCTGTTAGCAAACGCTTCCCTGGCTCTAAGCATCTGTCTCAAAAGGACTTTTTCGGCACCAGAATGATTCCCAGGACACAGACAGATGGTACCATCTGTGCAGCCTTCTGATTTCCAGCCGTAGTGCTTGCTGCAGTCTCACCGAGGATATCTTTTATTTAGGAATAGCCTGTTCAGTTATTTCTTATTATATATATTATTTCATTAGCTGCCAATTGATTCACATTTAGAATTGTCCTAAAGATTTCCAGGGCCAGTGGTCACCTCCCTGCCTCCTTTATGGTTCTCAGGAAGCTTGTTTTGATGGAAATGAGTCACATCCTTAGAGCAAGCTTCACTCATTATCTTGTCAAAGCAGAAACACAGATAAGAAAAAAATGTACTAGGGGAGAATTACCAGACTTAGATTTGACACAAAATCATTAGAAGCAGACTTGGAAGAGAAAATGTTGAATAGTTACCATTTCAGTAACTAGCATAGGAAACATTATAAATTACACTGTGCCATGATTCTCAACAACACGTGTCTGCTATCTGAGCCTTAGCTTCAGCTGGTGCAGGTTTAAAGCTTTGCAGAGTAGCTAAAAATACGGAGAAACATAGTGTACATTATTTAAGAGGGGTGATTACTCTCCTGATGGAGGAATGTCAGCTATTGTTCTCCCAATCAGGGCACTTTCAAGATGAAGCTAAACTCAGTTTTATTTTCCATCTCAGGTTTCCATGGTAACAGCATGTAATCATATTTGTAAATAGCAACTACTCGTTTAACTTCACAGACACTTTGAACATTTTTTTGCTGCAATTTTAACAGCTTTGAAATGTCCAACTCTGTCTTCCTCCTATTTTACTGTCAGTATATATAATTACTTGGGGATATTTCTGTTTCTGAATCCTTCAGTGATGCAGCAGCACTGTAACATGTATGTGTGTAAGTGTGTGGGGTGTGCACAGCATACATGCACAGACCATGTTTACCATGAACATTATCTGGCAATGACACATCCTACTATAATTCTTTATTTTTCAGCTTCTTATAACTTTGACAAGTTGAGGCCACTCAGGTTGAAAGCCATTCAGCCCCATGCACATTCCAGAGATTGATTTTGTAATCTGAACTAACTTTTTTCAATTGTGGCCAGGAATGTGGCAATGGAAGAAAACAACAGTTTGCGTTCATGGAGAAGATCCTCACAGCTTTTTCAGCAAGCCCTGGCACAGGGGTGCCTTACTGTCACAGACACAGCTTTTTGCTGTCCTACTAAGAATTATCCCAAATTTGGCCACGTTCTAATCCTCTGAAAAATTTTCTCTCTCATATATTCAATTTGCTCTGGCTGCAGTGCACCATCCCCGACGGACTGAGCTGCACCAGCCTGCTCTCCAGCATGGAATGACACTCAGTCCCTAACTGCCTTTGCTTGGCTCCATTGCAGACTGGGGCAAGCAGTGGAAGCAAAACAGGGAGAACAAGAAGGGAAGAAGGCCTCTTCTGTGAGACCTGCACATATGGTTAACATTAAACAGGCATTTAAAGGCTTTGCAGAGTAAGGATGCAGTGCATGTTTTTAACAAAGCTGTTTCCACAGATCTCTCAAACTGCATCCCTTGCAAACTTAGTGTCTTTCCCATTTCCGTCCCACCCAGCGTACGTCCCCAGAACACCGCAGCATGTGGAATTAAACACCAGGAATACAGCTTTTGGCTTTGACACAAGTGGTCTGTATTGGAATCTTGTCCATTGTTTTCCATTAGGAGAAACTGAGACTTAAGTAGGGCACAACTTTGACGTAGCCCTTTTCTTTTCCAAAGAATACACAAAGGTCCATTTCCTTGGGCACAGGAGGAATTAAACAAAGACAGTTTCTTTACTTGTAGCATCTAGTCCCTTCCAGTTTGCACTTTGCCAGAGAAGTTCATTTTGGCCATGATCCTAAAGCTGGTCCTTACTGCCACTTTAGCTTTCTCTGGCTCCTCTGTCAAACCCTCTGGTGCAGGCACACACAGTGCTGTCAGACAGATCAGCCTGGCTACTGCTGCACTGGGGCAGCTGCTGGAGAAATCCCTTCACACACAGTGTGGATTGCTCAGCACTCTTGTATGCAGTCTGTATTTGGGGTGGTGAAACTTAATGTTTCCATGGTCTGTTCCATAAAGAAATGTGTGTTTCCTACATTTATCCTGCAGGAAAGAGCACTCTCTATACCCATGAGTTCCAGAACATAGCCCTCACTCACGATAGATCCATAATTGTAAAGCAGAAATAGCAACAGGAAAATCCTTGCAGGTACATCAAAGTTAAACAGTTCCATTGTGCAAAAATGTTAGTGAGAAACACCAACATCAGAGTTATTTCAAACATGCTTGAAACAGGAATACCAGGAAAATTTTCACATTTTCTCTTTTCTCCTGCATTCTAGGAAATAATACTGTTTTTTGCAGACACTTGAAGTAAAGCAAATACTTTTGTGTGATTTCTGCACTAGTCCTTTTAGCTGGTTCCCAGGGGCTGGACCATGGGCAAAACAAAGACAGGATCTGTCTGCAGCACACTATGGAACACTCCTAACTTCTTGCTGCTTTAAGTCATTTGAAATAAATGTAATCAGGACTTGATTACCTTAGTAACAAATAAAATCAAACATACACTTTCCCTTTAGTAATGAAGAAATGAAAAAAGGGAGCATAAATTAATAGGCATTTTTTCTGTTTAATATATCAAAATTATAACACCATTTTTCTTTCTTTCTTTCTTCACAGTACTGAATTAACTCTATTTCTCTTGTCTTTTGCAAAACCTTGGCAGCAAATAAACAGCAACAGGTCAGTGTCAGGCAACAAAAACTGGTTTCCTTTTCTAAGTGCTATTGTTCTTACTCCTGATTCTGGCAAAGGCAGGGGAAAATTGAGTGTAGTATTCAACAACACTCTCTGGGAATTGTCAAACATTCTACAGATACCAGATTGAAAGATGTTAGAAGTTTATCTGTAGCAGTTTACTTATCTTGAAGTTGGGGGGTGGTGCGAGCCAGTTCTATATTGAACTTTTATTGTAAAATTCTAACCAAAAAATTCAGTTTTATTTGTAGAGGCTTATGGTGACTCACAGCACTACAAAAACAGAGCAGGTGTTCACTCTGCCAGAGCAACTGCTAATGGCCTGTAGGTCTGGGAAGTGTCTCCCCTCCCTTCTGAAACTGTAGGAGATTATTGCAGTGCTTTCAACAATATTCAGCAAAAATGCAGCTGATGATTTGCCTCATTAAAATAAGTCACAACAGTAATGAACATTTGCAAAGCCCCACTGAATACCACAATGCAGTGTCCTTGTTGTAAGCTCTTACCAACAGAAACATGGGAAATATGTGTTTCCTTATCATTTACTCAACCTTTGAGCAACTATATAGTTACAAAAGCTTTCCCCACGTTTATCAACAGGACACAGTGTAAAATCTGTCTCCAATCAGTGCAAAAGAAATATAACTAGTAAATGAAGGATTTTACCTTATAGATTTATTTATCTGTGTAATAACAGAGTAGAGTTGAGGTGATTGGTGTTATTTACATACATTCCAAGTTCTGTTTAATTTCCTGTCTTTGATTTTGCAATTCCTGGCTTTCAGATGCTTGGGATCATTATGCAGTTCTTACCATGTTTTCTGATGGGTATTTTCAATCCTCACTATGGTGGAAATAGTATTTTGTCTGGTTATTTAACTACATGTATTAAATTACCTCTCTCACGTTGTGCTTCGGAATGAAGATCCTGCCTGTCCGTGCGTATCATGGAGCTGGGACTGCTGCAGCACAGCACACCCTTCTTGTCTCAGCTATGGATAAAGGAGGCATGCACTGAGTGAAAATACTCCTGGTGCCCATAAAACAGAATCAAATGCAATGGTTCTTCTGAATAATAAATCTCTGTTATGTCTGAATGCGAGTTAGAGCTGTGCTGCAGCTGCTGCTGACACAGACTGTTGGTTTCAGAGGCTTTTGTGTACCTGATGAAGATACCTGGGATGGACCTGTTGTTATAGGAAAACGTGTCCCATACAGAAATTCAGCTCCCATAAAAAGGGAATGTGTCCACTCCTGAGAAAGGG
>NW_008692346.1:17610-20754 GCF_000695815.1 Acanthisitta chloris
CGTAACAGCATTCTGAGATCTTTCCATATCTGCCCTCGGAAAATCAGAACACATTTGCACATTTCTTTTTCCTTTGAATTGTTTGTCACTCAGTGTTTGATCAAAAAAAAAAACACTTTTGAAGACTTTTCATGATGGAAAGGGCGTTTCATGATGGAAATAGTGATAATGCCCAGAGAGGTGGCATTTTGATCTTGTGGAAGAAAATAAGGAGAAGCATGAGAAGAGCTTCTGAATGGTGAAGGAAGGGATAGGAATGGAAAAAGCAAAAATGAGAAATGTTTGTGAATATTTTTATAGCATTCACTAGTCTTATCGAGGACAATCAAAACTGCCTAGAATCCACTTTTTAATCAAATGCCAACTCTTAGGGGTAATTTTTTAAATACAGGCTCATTTGAAACTGCTGAACAATACAGACAAGCAATTAAAATGTCTCCTGAATTACCATGACCCTCCACACATCTGCACTCTTAATTTCATGCCAGCAAGTTTTGCTGCTTTTAGAATTTGTATTATGGGTTTAAAATACACAGACAACACAATTCAAAACCACCAAAAACCACCGAAGTATGAAGAAAACAAAAAGTAACTCTTCATTTGTTTCTCTCCAACACTGGAAAGCCTTTCCCCGCCGGGGAGAACTGTGGGGCGATGGCAGTTGCTCTGATTGCCGCAGGGTGTGGGGGGTCCAGGGCACAGATCTGGCTCCTCACGCAGGGCCAAGGGACTGGAGATGCACAGAGCAGTTCAGGCAATTCCAGAGGAGACTGATGATAGCAGAGGAAATTCTAGGCAGTCCAAAACACAAGAATTCATTTGGAGCATGTCTCATCTCATCGTATCATTCCCTGCAGTGCCTTTGTTGTCACTTCCTCATTGCTAAAAATTGGGCCCCCTGAAACAGATTGAAGTGTCTAAGACCACATCTTCACAAGCAAATTTTTGGTGTTGTTACTGTGGTCAGTGATGACCTCTCATCAGGTCACCCTCCTCTTACCCAGACAAACCACGCTAAGAGGAAAAGGGTTGCATTGTAGTGCTGGAGACTATTTCTGAGTCACCATTCACTCGTTCCTGTAGAGATATTAACGGTCCTATTCTTTCTGTACTGTAGCTAGAGCCAGTGCAGCAACTGCCATTTATTGCAGTATTCCTCTGTGAGTGACCAGCATGATTGATGAGTGTCAGTTCACATTTCTGGAAAGCATTTTACAGCAAGAGGGAGACATCTGAGGATAATTAGAAAAAAGCAAGCTGTCCTACCTGTCATAAATGTCAGCAAGCTGGGAATCAATTTGCAATTCTGCCACAGAGAACATTATCATTTCTACATATTACCACCGAAACTGTGACATTGTACAAGAGAAGTATAAGAAGGTCTTCAGTTTTATTAGTTTGTAAAAATAATTTCCATCTTGTAATTTTTTCCACCCTCATTTATATGTGTGTATTTGTGTGGTTGACAAAGGTTGTGCACCAGAGAACTGATACGTGGTTAATTTATGAGACTAATGATTGCACAAACCAGGCAGCAATTGGCTTATATATGAGCTTATAATTGTGCTTGTATATGTGCTGCCAGGGTGTAAGAGTTCAGATTGTTGGTTTGTTATCTCTTTGTTATCAGATTTTTGTTTGAACTGGAATATTTTCCACCCTGATGTATAGTATAACAGCAGGAGACAAGTTTACCCTCAGAATTGAGGCAGTTTGCAGGATGCTATGCAGCGTCACGAGTACCAGCCCTCTGGTTTGAACAGTAATGCATGGCAGGGTAACAGGTGCTACCTGAGCTCAGTTGACGTCTGGAACACCCTGGAGTGCCAGGAAAGCCTCTGGATGCCAGGCCCATCTGTGCAGGCTGTGTGCTGGACAGGGCTCCACCAGCTGTAATGGGGATCTTCTGTAAGCAAAAGCTGAGCTGGTATCTTTTATGTCATCCCTTGGGATTTAATGTTCATCCACATTTGTCTATCCAGACTGGCAGTTAGCTACAGCAGCAGGCCTGCTGCCCACAGTGCCCTGCAGTGTTAATCACCAGATCTCACCACAGATAGGCCATGTGCCTCCTACCTGTCCTGTCTGGATGCCAGTATCACTCCCTCTGGCAGCACAATGGCTTATGTATTCCTGTGCAATCTGGGATCAAACGATAATGCGTTTGCTGTCGTGTCTGCAGTCCACTTTCATTGTGTCAGTTGTGGTGGCTGTCAGCAACAGCTCTGAACCAATGGTGCTGTTTGTACTGACTTTTCTGGACAAATCCTCTGTTCAGGCTGCCTCCAGATGCTCACAAGGCTATGTTTCCTTATCAGTTGTTGAACAGTGCTGAGTATTGCCTTGGCTTGGGCTGTTATCACAAATGTGTGCAGCTTCCTATGTCCTGTTTTAAGGACCAGCAGTGTGAATTCTGCATGGTGTGTCTGGTGTCTCTTGCTGCATGTTCAGTAATGTCCAGTGTCTGGGCAAAATTCACCTACCATACATTGTCTTGTCCTGTCCTCAGCAGGTACTTAGTGCTTTAGCAAAAGGTTAATTCTTGATCTCTTTAAGATAGGAAGTCTGAGTGTTTTGTGTGAGGCCCAAATTGTGACCTTGACAGGACCAGGTAGATCCAAGAGTTGCCAGGTTGGCTTGCAGCCATCAGTTGTAGTATGGAGAATTAGTTAAAGCTTTCACCTAAAATTTTATCAGTTTAAGCTTGCTTTGCTCACCCCTTTCAGTTCAGCTGTGTTCAAATTTCTAGAAAAATTTCATGCGTTTGCCTGCTCTGAGCAAACTGTTGGAACAGACATTTTCAGGAGGTATTACCACATTCCCAGGACTACCATCCAGCTGCCTTCCTTGGCTACAGGCACTCCTAGATGGGCTCTTGAGGCCTTTTCTTCCCAACCTCCATTTTAGACCCTCTGCCGGTGTTTCCCCAGCACAGGCTCGGCGCGCGTGCATCCAGGCGGCCTGAGACAGGCTGCGTGCCCTGTCTGAACTCAGGGTCCCTGGTGTGACTCTCCTCCTTACACAGCACCTGCTGTGTACAGTCTGGGCGCAGCCCCTGCCCAAACCCGTGTCCCCACGCCACCCCCCGTGCCGATGCGCGGCCCGAGGGCGGCCAAACGCTGCGGGGCCGTTCCTCCCGGACCG
>NW_008692347.1:0-1589 GCF_000695815.1 Acanthisitta chloris
CAAACTCTGATTTTTCCTGGAGTCTCTCAACATCCATCACTTTACATTGAATAGTTTAACATCACTCAGGCAGGAGCTTCAGGTCAGGG
Organism: Acanthisitta chloris; assembly: GCF_000695815.1. Taxonomy (NCBI): domain Eukaryota; kingdom Metazoa; phylum Chordata; class Aves; order Passeriformes; family Acanthisittidae; genus Acanthisitta; species Acanthisitta chloris. The sequence goes on from NW_008692347.1 coordinate 90, forward strand.
ATGAAACTCACCCTTTTCTTCTGACTTAAGCAGAGCACTTGGGTTAAAAACAATACTCCAGTTACTAAATGTTAGACAAACTTGTCATCCTTTTTTACCCCTCCACAAGAATGAAAACTGCTCCCTTGGACTTAGCCCAACTGTAAAGGGGTTTCAAAAAGAGTCTGAGACCTCCCAAACCCTTTGCTCACCTCCAGGGGAAGAAGTTACCAGCAGATTATTACAGAATCACTGAAGCAAGGGCAGAAACATCAAATGCTGCTCAAATCACCAAAGGAAATTACATCCAATTCCCTTTCAAGTCAGCCCAAGACCTTCCCCACATCACATTCCCTTCTCTGTGCCAGCTCTTTGTTGGGATGTTGTGTCTCTTCACACACTAACTCCTTTCCATACTGTTCTGAAGCACAATTTATGAAGAGCTTAGAAGATTGGGGAGGTCAACACATAATTTTCCAGTGTGTCATGCAGAGAATGAGCTGAGCTAAAGGTTTGGAGAGCAGCCACTGGTCTTTAAAGCCACTTGTTCATACTTATTTTTCTTAACTATTGTTTCTGTAAGGCAAAGATTCAGGCAAAAAAAAAAAAAAAGCCCAACTCATTGTCATTCACAGAGAATTTAAAGCACTACCTTATCCACTTTTTTTTTAGGTTAAGTTTGCTCTTTACAGAAGTGAAAAGACACCTAAATTAAGTGACATTGCTCCTCTGATGCTTGGTGCAACTCAACAAAGCACCTTGGCATGGATAGGTCTGAACCCTTCAGGAATTCTTTGCCTCCATGACTCTAAGCCCAACTCATTGTCATTCACAGAGAATTTAAAGCACTACCTTATCCACTTTTTTTTTAGGTTAAGTTTGCTCTTTACAGAAGTGAAAAGACACCTAAATTAAGTGACATTGCTCCTCTGATGCTTGGTGCAACTCAACAAAGCACCTTGGCATGGATAGGTCTGAACCCTTCAGGAATTCTTTGCCTCCATGACTCTACTCTACTCCAAGCTAGAGTGGCCAAAAGCAGCTCCTACCAAAAACCAGGAGTCTCAGGAGTGTCAGTTTGCAGCTCTGGCCCAGGAAGGTTCAGCTCCCAAGGAGAAGACAGAAGATCTTTCTAGAAGTTTCCTTAGAGCATTGTGCTCACTGAAAGTGGTGATGATGTAACAGCAGGTGGTGGTTAAAGGTCTGGAGTGTCAGGACAAGGGGAAATGGCTTTAAACTGAAAGAGAAGAGATTTAGATTGGGATATTGGGAAGGAATTGTTCCCTGTGAGGTGCTGAGGCTCTGGCACAGGTTGCCCAGAGAAGCTGTGGGTGCTCCATCCCTGAGAGTGTTCCAGGCCAGGAGAAGAGAAGGTCCAGGGACACCTTAGAACTCCTTCCAGTGTCTAAAGGGCTCCAAGAGAGCTGCAGAAGGACTTGCGACAAGGGCCTGGAGGGACAGGACACAGGGAATGGTTTCCCAGTGCCAAAGAGCAGGGATAGATGGGATATTGGGAAGGAA
>NW_008692347.1:1652-2455 GCF_000695815.1 Acanthisitta chloris
TGCTCCATCCCTGGGAGTGTTCCAGGCCAGGCTGGATGGGGCTTGGAGCAACCTGGTGTCCTTGTCCATGGCAGGGAACATAACTGGATGAGCTTTAAGGTCCTTCCAACCCAAACCATTCCATGGTTCCATGCTGAACACTGCCCCAATTATGACAACACAGCAGAACTCCTGGTTCCAGTCCTGCAGCAGAAACATGTGAGGCAGCTCTCAGGTCTCTTCTCCTGCCACTACATCTCACTCCAGGGACTCTCAAACACCTGCAGAGATTCTCCTGCATCTGCTCAGCAGCATTTTCCACCTTTTTCACACTCACTTGGCTGGAGGTAAATGGCTAAACAATGGCCAGACACACAGGTAATTAGACTCTGCTCTTCCAACCCAGTTCTACTATTACTTTCCCATTTCTATGTCCAGTGCAATCAGCATTGGAAATAAATTGCTATCAATTAACACCATTAAATGAAGCTCAGAGCTTACTTGTTGGCAGCTCCCAATCTGGTCTAGAATGTCTGGAGAGCCAGCAAAATCTAAGGAGCAATTTCTACTGAAAGACTTCAAATGCTCCAAAAAAAACATAATAAAATCACAACTTTTCAAGACATACTTAAGAAAGAAATAGTTGTTTGATAACATTTATCTTAGAAGTGTGAACTTCTGTCAGTTATTGCAGTGAAAATTCTCCTGCAGATATAAATCTCCTGTAGATTTAGAGAGATATAGTTAATTATTTAGAAATTAATGGAGTTATTTACAAATTAATCAACTACAGGCAAGAGGGCTCTGCAGAGGGAGCTGGATGG
>NW_008692348.1:0-237 GCF_000695815.1 Acanthisitta chloris
AGCACGGGGCTTCGCCCGGCGCGGGTCCAGCTGCTGCCGTGATTGACGCAAAGCCAGTCTATAAATAAAGTCTTTCTCTCCTCTCATAAAGACTTTGCGGTTTAGTTTGCTTTCAAGGTCAAGATCAGACCTTTCTAAATAAACACATATCAAAGGATCATTAGCGGAGCAGCACTGTTAAATTGAGATATTAACTTCTGTCAGCCGCGCGTTTCCTTTTTGTTCTGTAACTCGCGA
>NW_008692348.1:377-1385 GCF_000695815.1 Acanthisitta chloris
TTGCGAGAGAAAAGCAGTAAATTCAATGATAAGAATTTAAAATTAAAATGTTTCGGCGCTTTTATATTCCACAAAACATGAAACGAATGAGTTGTGTGCCTGTTGCCATAAAGCCGCCGCGCTAATCGTCGCCAGGCTCCTTCCCTCCTCGTGTGCGCCCTCGTAATCGCTCTGCCTGAGCAGGCGCGGGGAGGGCGATGCTGTTGACCGTGGTGACAGTGGTGGGGAAGGTGCAAGGTGCCACTGATGGGACCGGGGGGAGCAACGGGCACCCCAAGAGTAAAGTGAGAAGGGAGTGCTCTTGTCCTGGCGTGCTCAAAGGAAGGTGGAGAGGTCGGGCAGGGAGGGTGTGACTAATGTGCCAGGTCACAGGGATGCGGGACCACGCTGTCCCCCAGGTCCAGATGGCCCTGGAATAAATCACCCCCAGTGGGCCCGAGCTGCCCACGCCAGAGCTGTGGTTCAGGGCCTGCTGCCCAGGCTAGTGTGGGCACCCACATCCTGAGCATCCTCCACCCGCGCGGTGTGGCTGGGCGGGAAGCAGCTCCAGGCATCACTGCAGGAGCAAAAAACGAGGCGTTTAGGTTTGGGGGTTTGTTAATCCCCCGTGCTCACAAGGTCAGTGTCGTACATCTGCTCTGAAACGCTGGAGCTTTCCTGGTGTTGATAAAGGGTGAGCAGGTGCCGAGGCAGTGGGCAATGCCAGGGGCATGCCCTGCCCCTCCTGCAGCAGCCAGGGTGGCTGCATCCAGCCCGGGAGGAAAACCAGCACAGGCAGAGGGACAGGCAGTGCTGGCTGCGTTTTAAGAATTAATTTCCCGTAGTTAGTCGAAGTTGGGAAGAAAGCTGTGCTATCTCTGAGTAAATAATAATAATCAAACAAATGCCCCCTTGGGAGAAGTTGCCTTCCATAAAGATGTTAATTAGTGTGGAAGCCGAGCCGTGCAGTCCGGAGGCAGCCTTTGAAACCGGGATGATTTGGTGACTGGCACGAAACGCAGGCATGTC
>NW_008692348.1:1878-3666 GCF_000695815.1 Acanthisitta chloris
TGCCACGAAACGCAGGCATGTCCTCTAATCATCATCCGGGGGTTTCCCCCCATCTCTCCACTTAACCATGAAGGTTGTAGGGGCTGCCACCAAAACCACTGCTTTTGGTTTCATAATAATCCCCAAAACAGTTGCTGAAAGTGGGTTCATCTTCTTACCCTGCAGGCGCATCCATCACCCTCCTGGGGCAAAACGTAGCCTGGGTGTTGGTGCCACCACCAGCGTCCCCAGGCCCGTGCTGGTGCCCACTTTTCTGCGCGTTCATCACCCATCCTCAGCTGGATGCATGTGGCATCCCTAGGGAGCCTTGTGCCTTCAGGCTGGCTGTGCCTGGGCACGGGTGCTGGAGCAGTGACGGGCGTGCTCCTGGCAATGCACCCCTTGCCAGCACTGTTGCCCCTCCCAGCCTTCCCACGGGCAGGGCCGGAAGGGAGAGTTATCTGCTGCTTTCCATTGCCGATGGCTCCTTCCTCCCTGTTGCTTCCATTCCTGCACAGCAAAGCCTGCAGCCTCCCCTGCAGCGGCAGCCGGCAGCACTGGCCGGAAGCTGGGGGCTGATAGGGAGCCCTTGATATGCTGACAAAAAACCATCAAACTTCCCTGAAATCTCATCTCAGGAGAAGCCAACAGCCTTCGGGCTTCTGCTTTGCATGTCTGGGATGTTTTGGAGCTGTTTGCCTCCATCCTAAGCATAGCAGCAGTATCGGTTTGCCTTTTTGGCATGTGCACCACCTAAGATGTTAGAGACAAAGAATGAAGGAGGAGGGAGCCTTGTGGGAGACCCCAAATTAGCGGGACACGAGTTGAGGGTCTGTAGCTTTTAGGGTGGATGCAGGAGGCAGCAGCAGGCTCTGTCGGCATCCTTTGATGTGAACACCCTCGTGCCCGTGGTAACGCCGGAGCCTTCCCGGCGTGCCCCTCTGCAGCCTTTGGTTCCAGGTTTCTGATGCGATTGATTATTGCAGCACTGGTTGGATCTGCCTCATTTTTTCCGTCTGATAACGCGGCTCTGAGTGCAGGCAGGGAAAGATGGCAGTGTTATGAGGAGGACGTGGGGAGGGCTGGTTTGGTTTGTGCATCCTGACGTTGGCGCCGCGTGCCTGGGGACTGCCGGCCCCGTGCTGCCACAGCTGGGGCCCAGCTGGGGTTACTTCCCCAGCACCGTCCCCTTCGGCCCCCCCTGTCCTGCTGTCACAGCACCCCCAGGTCACCCCCTGCCCACCTGCGCCGTGGTTCTGGGCTCTGCAGTGCTGCCAGGGGCTCTGGGGGGGACAGCGCACGCGCTCGTGTTCTAGCACGGGGGGAAAAACTTGAAGTCAAATGTCTGAAAGTCAGATCCCTTTTTAGTATGAATTTGCTGTATCTCATTCTGAGCACTAATTCCAATTTAATTGCAAGTGGCCTGAAGCCTCTTCAATAGGAGTAACAAATGGTTTGATTTTGTAAACTTCATCAGACTGCATTTTAAATGCGACACACTAGCCCGGCTCGAATGCCAATGAAGCACTGAAGTAGCTCTCTGTTTACTAATTATCCGTTTTTACTTCAAGCCACGCTGGCTGGCTTGTCTGATTAAATCGGATTTGTGGGATAGAGAACAGCTAGCAGAGTTTTCTCTATAGTAAACGAGATTGAAACTATGGCCCGCCTGGCTGCACACTGTAAATTATATTTCCTTTTAAAGGGGACGTGTCGCCTTTCTCCTGCCGGCGCACCTCCCGAGTCCGTAACTCCCGGCGCGGTGCCGAGCGAGCCCACCCGCTCTGCCTCCCTCGCTGCCTCCCTCGC
>NW_008692349.1:0-560 GCF_000695815.1 Acanthisitta chloris
GGCTGAGGGGTCCCCTGGGGGCGGTGAGGAAGGTGCGGAGAGCATGGAGGGCATGGAGAGCATGGAGGGCATGGAGAGCAGCTACATGAATGTGAGTGTTGGGGCATCCCTGGGACTTGGGGTGAGCTGGAGGAGGGTCCCGGGGTGAGGGACAGGGAAAGGACAGGGATGGGCATGGAAGGGACAGAGTGGGGGTGAAGGAGACAGGGATGGGATGGGGTGGGATGGGATTGACTGGAATAGGATGGGATGGAACAGGATGGAAGCATTTGGTATCTTAATGGTTCATCCCTACAACCCACAGATTCTCTTTTCACAAGTGCATTTTGATTAGCACTTTTAACTCGCTATTTAGTATTGGGCTGTCCACTACTGTACTTATTTTCTGAAACAGCTATTCAATTTTCTGACTCACCAGTCAGGTCAGAAAACACTCCGACTCCGAGGAGATGTTCCTCAGTGCCCACGACGACCTCAGCCCTTTGCTGGCAGCACAGCAGCCCCCAGAGGGGACCCCGGGGGGGGACACAGCCCCAACAGCCATGGGGGAGGAGGAGGAG
>NW_008692350.1:0-458 GCF_000695815.1 Acanthisitta chloris
TGGGGGGGTTAGAGGGGGTCTAAGGGGGGTTAGGGATCAGTTTGGGAGGGTTAAATGGAGGTGTTGTCGACTAGGAACGGGAAATTCTGCGCCGAAACCCCAAAATTTTACCCAAATGTTGGAAATTCTGCACTGGGACCCCCAAATTCTGAACTGGGACCCCAAAATTCTGCCCTGGGATGCCCAAATTTTACCCAAATGTTGGAAATTCTGCACTGGGACCCCCAAATTCTGAACTGGGACCCCAAAATTCTGCCCTGGGATGCCCAAATTTTACCCAAATGTTGGAAATTCTGCACTGGGACCCCCAAATTCTGAACTGGGACCCCAAAATTCTGCCCTGGGATGCCCAAATTTTACCCAAATGTTGGAAATTCTGCACTGGGACCCCCAAATTCTGAACTGGGACCCCAAAATTCTGCCCTGGGATGCCCAAATTTTACCCAAATGTTGGAAAT
>NW_008692351.1:0-4571 GCF_000695815.1 Acanthisitta chloris
TTGATTCTATGATTCTATGATTCTACAGCTAGCTTCCTGTAACCAAACTCCTAGGGAACCCAGACTTTTTTCTCACTAAATCTGAACTGAAGACACTGGGGCTGAATGAAAAACCTGAATGGGTTTCATCATTATTTTGTGCTACTTGTGCTTCTTACTGTTACCTTAGCTGCCATTATACCTTTCTGCACAGGGTGTTCTGGAAAATGGAAATTTTAAAGGGTGCTTGTAAAAAAAAAAAGGTTTTAAAAAGTGTGTCCTTGGCCTGTGTGAGTGTTGCGGGTATGTCTATACCTTAGGATCTCCTCTGTGCACAGGGAGGGAAGGGTGATGCTCAGCCTGCTGGTGGTGTTCAGCCTCTCCTTTCCTTCTCCCTTGCAGTGCTCACCCAAATCTGGCCCTGGAGACTCTGGCCTCAGCTACTGTAAAGCAATGGCAAGCAAAAGCCTGTTAGGAAGAGCAGGGCTTTGGCTATTTCTGTCATCCTTTCAAAGACACTTGATCTTAAAGTCTGTGTTTGAACTGGTTTTGCAGGTTAGTGCACTTCTTTGGGTTTTTTTCCCTTTCAGTCCCTCCTTTCTGAGCTGAAATCAACATAGTTTTAATGTAAAATATGACATACATATAATAACCTAACATTTGCTGAAACAATAAAAGGATCCAGCCAGGAAGGCTTTGCTTTCGCTTCTGTTAATTAACTGGAGTGAGTTACCCCATTTTGCAGTGACTGCAGCTTTCTCCAGGGCTGCTCTGGCAGTGTGGCTCAGCTCTCTGTCTGGCCTGTCTGGATGTCTGCTCTTTCAAGAATTTTATATACTTGGGGACACATTTGGGAAATTACTGGGGAAAACATTGTTTTCATGTTGGTTGTTTTTACTCTAAGTGTTGACACATTCTGTCCCTCCAAATCTCAGTGATTAAACGAGGAGGCTTTTGACCCTGGAGATGACAAAGAAATTCACTTGATTTGCCAAACTAGAAATGGAGTGTCTTGTGATGAGAGAATGGTGATTTTTTTTTTCTGCCTCCCTTACCTTTGTTCTTCCTCTCTGCATCCATCCCACTTCCCCACTTTCATACGTGGCAGAGCTGCTTTGGGCCCCTGATTGGTGACCTTACATTTCAACATAGATGACTGCAGGAGCACTGTGTCTGGGTTTGCATACCCAGCCCTAAACCCCAGCCAGCCTCGAGGTCACCATGTGATTTTAAGACTTGCTCCTGCCTGAAAGGACAGGGTTTGAACTTGCTTCTCTTTTCACTCCATGGTCTTGAGAGTCTCCAGCCTCAAAGCCCAGAGAAGGTAAAACATCAGCTGTTCACATCATAGATGTTCACTTGGTGTCACCACTGATGAAAAGCAGATCTGAGCAGCCCTGAAACAGCAAGGTCCTTTGGTACCCACTCCCCACTGGTCCCTTCTGTAGTGGGAATAAGGCAGAGACCCCCTCCAGGCACAGCACTTGCCCTTCAGAAACCCCAGAGGAGGAGGCAAAAGGACAGGAACCGGTCACCCGGGACTGGCCTGCCCTCTTCCCAAAGAAATGCAGCTTGACTTCCAGCTGACCTTCAGGCTTTTACAAGCTGAAAGAGAGAGAGTTACAGAATTGTTAACAGCTATTTTATTGCACTTACAGATTGTGTGAGTTGCGTTTTATTGGAACGCAGCACTTGGCAGGTTCTGAGTTTGGCTGCAAGGGGAAGTTGAAGGGCTGTGGTTACTCTGACATGTTAACCCCCTGCTTCCAGCATCTCCTGCTGTGCTGAGCTAAGCCAAATGCTTGGGCACAGCTGCAACCTGTTTCTTTACAGAGGTGCCATGCCAAAAAACAGTGATGTGAAGCTAATAGTTTCTGACCACGAGAGGATATACCATGGGTTTGAAGGCATCTAGAGTCAGAGGAATACTTTTTGATCACAGTGCCATTTACTAAGGCTACGGCTTATTGCTCAGCTCTGAGGAGAGGTGATGCTATTCAGGACCTTGCAGGGTCAGGCTCCAAAGCTACTTTCTTACAAATGTTTTTGAAATAAGAGCACTACTCAGACAACACCACTTAAGAAAGAAAATCTCTTTCTTTTGTCTTCCATAGGCATCATTTTGCAATCTGATTTAATTTTTTTAAATTGATACTTACAGCAATGATTCACACAATAATGTCTTTCACAGCCATGAAAGGCCTGTGCCAAAGGCATTCTGTGTGGTGAGAACTTGAAGTCCTAGGTGCTTAGAACCTAGAACCTGAAGGCAGAGTGTGGCTCAAGTTCTTCTGGGATGAGGCCTTGGCTCCTGCTGGATTTGCTGGAGATGCTTTCCCAGGGCAAAGCTGGCGAGAGAAGGGTCTGTAGGTTGAGTGACTCCCAGAGAGATATTTTTAACAAGGTGCTTCAATTCATGGAGTAGAGCAGTTACGTGGGAATTCCTTGGTTCTTGTAGGAAGGTTAATATGTGCTTTTGAAAGTCTTTTTGATTAATATCCATACTGGGTATAAAGTAGGACTGTCCCCTTGGCCCTTGCCATTCAGCTTTGTTTTCTTGGATGTATCTTCTCATTTAGCATGGCTTGTTTCTCCATGACACCAGCTCTCCTCTGCATTTCTGCCTAAGTGTCCCTTGCCTCTTAGAGGGCTGTGTAAATTCATTTTATTTCAGCCTCTACAATTTGGGAGGCAAAATGTTTGGACAAGAGCATGGGAATGCAGTGTCTGCCCGTTCTCTTTGCTCTGCTCTCTGCCCTGGTTTGGCATCTGTCTGTCTTCACAAAGGAAGAGGCCCTGGCAGCTCCCACAAGACGTCGGATATTGTAGCCTGTTTTGCTAGTCCCAGGGTATATTGGAGAGAAAACAAATTCTGTTGACCAGCCCAGCTTGGCAGCACAAACAGAATGTTGCAATGAGATGATTAAGAGCCTAATTGATTATTTTATTGTGAGAACTGAGTCTTGGCTCCTGTATGTTTGACTTCCCAAATCTGCTTGGACACAGACTGGTCTCTCCGCCAAAATACCTCCTCTATACCACAAACCCATATCTCTCACTAAGAATACATTTTCCTGGGTGTGACCTGGGTGGAGATCCTGTCCCTTACTTGTTCATTTGTGGGTCAAATGTAGCCCTGAAGCTGAAAGGGTCACAAGGGTCTTCTGTGAGTTTGGGTTGTGTCAACAGCTGATCAGTGCTCAGGCTGAGTAAAAACTTTCCTAGACTTGGGAGGAATTATGGGAATGGTCCTCAGAATTTTAGTTGAGAACAGGAAACAGTTGCTTCTGAGTACCAAAAATTATTTGGAGCATTTCAGAAACTAGGGAATGGTCCCCATGCTGCACAGCCCCGTATGATATAAAACAAGATGCACTGACAGCCACTAAAAGTACTGGGAAAGGAAGGAAGGGAGGAGGAAGCTAGGTTTCTTAGCTTGATTATTATTCAGTTTGAACCTCTGTCTGCAACAAATTAGCTTATTAGACCAATTATCTTGTCTAAAATTCCCTCTATCATTTGGTCTTCCAAGGGAACAGCATGAGCATGCATCTAAGTCATGAATTTTGGGATAGATTTCCTAATCTAAGCATGCTGACACTCCCTCCTCCCCATGCCTACACAGCTTTATCTACATTAACCAAGAGTGACAACTCTACAAACTCCCTTCACTTTCCTATTCTACCCCCATTTCCCAGCAATCCCTGCCTCTGAGTGCTCAGCCCTTCCAAGGTCTCAGGTCCTGCACCAGAGGCACCAAACCAGCAGTGCTGTGTACCATGGAGAAGTGCAGATGCCCACTGCAAAATATTAAAAGTTTAAAAAAAATACCCCAAAAGTGTTTCTGGAGATGTCAAAAAATGTGGACGCTTGCAGAAATCTCTTGACTTCAATATGTAGGAACACTTCTTTCAATGTTGAGATGAGAGTCAAACTTGAGTTATTTATGCCTGTTTCTTTGGCAATGATTTTAAGGTATCAACCGATAAACAGTTAGGAAATTATAAGTTTGACACTTAACCACCAGTCCACATTTGGGCTAGGAAGGCATAACCTTGATCTTAACCCAGTCATTCTGAGACTGAAGAAATTTGGTGGTCTCTAGCACATCAAAACTTAAGCTGTCTGAAGAACAGACTGTAAAGAAACAGGAGACATAGTTACCATCCGTTTCATAATGTTCAACACAGGAAGAACCAGCCTCATGATGTTTTCAGAGATAAAGAAAATAGACAATAAGAAACATACCTAAAATAACACAGATGAAAATCTTTACCAGGTCTCTGAAATACTTGGCTTCTCTTACTCATATGTAGGTTCTTACTTAAAGGAGAGACCAGCTTCCCTAGGTGAATTTCAGCTCTCCTGACAAGGCAATCTTCTTATCAGAAGAAGAAAAGACCTGTTCTCTAGAACTGGTGCAGCCAGCCCAATTTTTATTGTTGTGAGACAAGAGGTACTGGAAGCCAGAAGAAATACCCTTGTTCAGAAACAGATGAAGAGGGTTTGCTGTGGCTTTGATTCTCATCTTCCTCACCTGCTTTAAGGATATTTCTCACCTGCTTTAAGGATCTTTCTCGTTTAGTCTTTCC
>NW_008692351.1:4589-13418 GCF_000695815.1 Acanthisitta chloris
GATGAACTCACAGGAAACCCCAGCACAGACCTATAATCCCTCCAGCCAGAGCCATCTGCTGCTGCTTCCCCAGCTGCATCAGTTTAGTGAGAGGTAGCATTTCTGCCCTCTTTTTGCAGCCTAACAAGAGAGCAGGAGGCAGCTGGGCTGGGAGGAATTCTGTGAACCCTCAGCCCCAGCACCTGTAAGTGAATAGAGAGTTACAGGGGAGAGTTTCACATGGCTAACAGCTGGGCTGGGACACAGCCTGTGTGGCAGGAATGATGGAACACAGTGCTGCTGGAGCTGTGGGGTAGCACCACATGGTCACCACAAACATGCCATGTTTCAGCCTGGATCCTGGCCTGGGTTACCAAGGACTGAACACATTTTTCTGGTGCTGAGGATGAGGAGAACAATATCCTCCAGTGTGGAGAGTAGTGCTGGGGAAACTTCTGCAGAAGCAGACTGCAAGAGATGGGTGAGGAAAGGTCAGATGGAAAAGACACCATCATCCCACAGGCCCAGATAAGGTGGATGTCAAGGCCTGAAAATGCAAAAGCTGGGAAGCTGGAGGTTTGCAGCAACTTCACTAATGAGAGAGGAAATTCTGCTCTGCAACGAGAAATTGGTCACTGGTCATCTGCTCCTTTGTGGGAAAGATTGACTATATCATTGCCCAAACACAAAGTGAGGAGTGAACATCATCAGTGTGGAAGGGAACACCACACACCTTAATTGCTGTGAGATCTGTGGCAGTTGCACCAAACACCAAATGAAGGCTGGGAGCCTTTTCACTGCTTTCACAGGAGTTACTGGCTCTGTCAGTGGTGGTGATGGGGGAAGAAGGAGCACTGTGGCTGAACATGTTTCTGCAGGCTGTCATACCAGGAAAATCAGGTGGACCAGGTTGCCTTTCAGCAGCCAGCAATGTCATCCAAAGCACAGAGCATGATGGTCATGGAGATGATGGGCTATAATCATCTGCACATCTGCTGGGAAGGGATGAGTGGGATGCAGAGTGGTGAGAAATTCCAGCACTTGTTGCTGTAATGGGTTTGATACATATGTGTACATTCCTACCTATATGAATGAGATGGAAAATTATTTTTTTCACCTTCCTGATATATATATATAAAGTAATAAAAAAACAATTCTAGGTTTGAGTGTAACCAGTAGAAAAAAACCCCAGGTTGTCTGTGAAGATAAAAAGTAACGTATTTACTGTTCAGGAATACAAAGTGAGAGAAGAGCAAACTATAGACAAAAGTCTTGAGTAAAATCAGAATTAGTAGGTAATTTCCAGGGAGGAAGCCTAAAGGAAAAAGGAGTTAAGCAGAACTGGTAATTCCTTTAAATAATAATTAAACTACAAGTTCCAAGAATATCAAAAGAAATGGCTCCACATGGACCAACAATAGAAAAAGCAGTAAGTGGTGATACTGGCTAAAATGTGAGCTCTTCTTTCACAAGGTAGCAATGTACAGAAAGTGAAAAGTATAATTTGTGAAAAACATGGGATGAAACTCTTCTTTGAAAAGAACAAATGTGTACATTCAGTCGGAGAGCCCAGCACAGAAACATAGCTGGGGAGCAGCACTTGGAAAGGTGTCTGAGAGCCCATCTGTGTTTCACAAGCTGAATGTGGTCACTGGTGCTGTGTCTGTCGGACACACCTTGCCTGGTAATGCCAGCCTTCCCAAACTCCCTCTCTAGGCAGTGGAGTCTCCTCCTGCATGTAAATTTGCACTGCCTTAACTAGACAACTCTTCAGGAACATCCTCTGGAGTAGTGTCTACATTTGCAACAGTGAGATTAGATTCTTCATTGTAGAGATCTTTTCAGGATATGCCTCAGTGTGTTGCTGTCGCAGAAAAGCAGCAAGTTCAGAGGTATAAACCATGTTCCAGTCTTCAAGATACATAAAATCAGGCAAGGAGGGTCTGAGGTGTAGTGTGAAGTCTGTGTTTGTAGACTGCAGTTTGGAAATAATCGTGAGAACAAGGACAATAATCTCCAAAACACGACAAGACAGAGAGAGCTGAAAAACCAAGGATAGCTTAGCCTGTGGACACAATCCTGTGCCATGTGTTCTAGGATGTCCCTGCTCAAGCAGGGAGGTTCGATCAGATGACCCACTGGAGTCCCTGCCAACCTGACAGATGCTGTGATTCTTTGAAAGAGGGGAACATGCTGTATGCAAATCTTCAAATATATAGAGGACTGTTCCAAGCAAAATAAGATTTTCTGTGTCTTTGGCAGGTAGGACAAGGAATAAGCAGCTCCAGCTGCACCAAGGAAGACTTGGATTACTGTTTATAGTAAGTAAATAGCTGGGAAGAGCTGTCCTGGACAGATCTGGGGCCCCTGCACTGGGTGTTTGCAAAGAGCTTGTGGGACAGGAATCTGCTGTAGGGAGACCTGTTCCTGCTCTGGACAAAGAGAATGGCCTTGATGACCTTTTAAAGTCCTTCCTAGACCTGTTTATTTATGTTTGCTTTTTTTTTTTTTAATCAACTATTTTATTTTTATTTGGTTCAGAAGTGGTAATGTATGCCAGGATACTTTATTGTTGCCTGCAGCTCTTTCCTTGTCATTTCTGGATGATTATAAATGAACTTCCACCATCTGTAGAACTTGATGGCTTCAATTTTGGATCCTGAACAAGTCTCACACATTATTTTATGTACTGGAGCAAGAATCTAGCATGGGGTAGGGCAGCAGTTTGCATAATTGAATTATTTCTGAAGCTGAATTGAGAAATACAGTTCATTTCTGCTCATTTCCTTTATTCTTAAGGGGTCAAACAAGATGGTCTCTGATGATTTCCACAGGGATATACCTAGTATTTCCCAAAGATTTTCTATAAGGGCACTGTTCAAGGCAATGCCAGGAGAAGAGAAGGTCTTTTGTATGGAGGTCTACTGGACTCCTGCAGTGTAACACTGCCCACAATATACTGCCTTCTGATGAGGGAAAACAATCTGTTTAAGTAAGTGTGATTTTTTCCAATGGGGATACTTTCAGGAGTGTTACTGCTGGGTGTGCAAATTCACTGACTCGTTCTGGCTTTAGCCACTGCACAGCACTTACTGACAACTTGCTGTGCTTCCTATGTCCACCATGTTCAGACCTGGTTTGTAACCATCACCCTTTGGTAATACAGAAGAGTGTTTCTGTGGCAAGTGGGAGCTCAGCAACATTAAATTCCCCAGAAGAATCTCAGTCTTAATTGTTCAGGTTGGAAGAAATGAGAAGCCCATGAATGAGTTATTGTGTTTTCTGAATCAGCTGTAGGATTGTTTTTGGTAATGGTCCAGTGAAGTTTAATATTATGATAAGAGCCATGGGGGCTGGTGACAGAATTATGTGTTTCCCAGTTTATAAAGAATCAATTAACATTTATTTCTCTTCCTTCAGAGTTGGCATCTGCATTTTTATTCAGGATCATGACCCACACCACAGTTGAGAAGGTACAGGACTTTAAATCAAATATAATGAGAATTAATCATTTTGGCTGGCTGTTTTTCATACTGGGGCTTTGGAGATCTTCTAGAAGAAACATGCTTTATAAGCTGAGGTATCTCTGGACACATTATCTGTGAGTCCCTGCTGGTTGGTGGTGGTAAGTGATTGCATACCATCACATTTTTAAGCAATCTGTGCTGAGGGAGTCTGAGGCAGCTGTGTAGTTTTAAGGATTAAAGTAGGACCCTGGCACTGTTTCTGTGTCCAGATTTCTGACAACCCCTTCTTTCAACACAAATGAAGTAAATCTCTGACACAAACATAGCGTGGAGGACTGCTCCAGAGGTGCCAGCAAAGAGGGAAGGAGCATGCCTTCTGAAAAAGCCACGTCATTTGTGCTTTCCTAGTTACATCATTGAATTCAGAAAGGAAAAACTCAGTCAGCCACAGTGAGATATTCCTCACACGAGTGTTCCTGCAGGACAGTCCATGGGGAGACTTGTTTTCTGGGCACAGTGAAAAATTCTGAGCTTGGCGTGCTGGAAATAATGACCTGTTTCTGAAGCAAGATACCAGGTTTTAGGAATGAAAGTATGAGCACTGTTAAAGAATTGGCAAGAAGGATCCAGAGGGCCCCTTTCAACAGAGAGAGGGATCCTGACAGCACTGTCACACAGGGGGTGTCCCTGAAGGCTTCTTTCCTCCTGCCAAACATCTATTTCTCAGATTTCAGATGCACCTCAGCATCTTTGTGCTCTGCTTCTACCTACTCCTCACCCCCGGTCCTTCCAAGCACCTCCTCAGTGCCAGTTGGACTCATAGGCTTGTCAAGTTGTAAACTAGTAGAAAAGACAGTGAGGACAATTTTTCACACATGGGTGTTTGGTGGTGCCAATGCCTGTCAGTCAGCATGTCCTTAGCCATCATTACCACATCTCTTTTTCCTGGCACATCACACCTTGTTCCCTCAGCATGGTGCCAGGACCAACTTCTCTCACTGCAGGGCTCATGCTCAGATCCACTCACTGCTTTTCACTCCAGTGGCTCATTTCTCATCCTTCCCTGCTAGCTCTTTGGGCTCCTCTCCATTTTGGCCTGTTCTCACTCCTTTTTGTCTTGTTCAACAGCTTAGTACGTCTTGCTGTTGCTACTCTCTAGCTTCATGTGTAAATACAAGGAAAAATAGTGTGAGTGAGAGGGATAAAGGCAAGTTCAGTTTTTTGGTGGGGAGGCCTGAAGGGAGATCCTGTCAGTAGGGATGATCTTGAGCTCCTTTGGTGCTGATCACATGTGAAGAGCAGAGATGTATATGGGTGCCCACAAGCCCAGGGTAGTAAGTGGGTAGTTATCCTAAGCTCCTTGCCATCTACCACTGCTGCAATGTTTTCATCACTGTCCCCAGACTCTCTGCTCAGGGTGGGGACACAGGTCTGGCACTGAGCAAAGACCAGCCCTGCAGCCATGTGAAGCCCTGCTGCCAGTGCAGCCCTCCTGTGATGGGGAAACAGCCACAAACATTACCACGCTCAGCTTCACAAGACAGAGCTTTGCTCCTCATGCACGAGTCCCAGTATGCATTTTCAATATATTTCTCTGGAGGCAGAGAATGAAGGGGTAAGGTGAAGGTGCAAGGGTAGCAGCTTCTTATCTAGAAGGCCAGGGGAGAAGGAGTAATTGGATAGTAAACCATTTAACATATGAGATGAAACATAGGGTAGTCCTGCTGTCCGAGAGTGGTGGGAGGAGGAGGAGGTGTGCAGTGCTCCAGGGGAAGGCTCACCTGGCAGGATTTACAGCCTCCTGTCTGCAGCTCCTGAGCCCGTGCTGGCATTGTTCTCATCTCCCTGAGTGACCTTCCCTTCTGCTTCTCCCCTATTTCTCCTTCAGTTTTCTCCTGAGCTCCCCTTTTGCTTTAATGGTACATAAATATCATCTAGTGCATGCAAGGTGACATCCCTGCCACAGCAAGGGGGACAGGCAGAGATATTCTGTGCCAGGCTCCTCAGAGATGAATCAAGTGGTACCTCCTGCTACTGGAAATAGAAGTGTTTCAGTTGGCATTTGCGTCATGAATTAGCCAATGTTGTTTGAACCTGAGGGTTTCAGGAAAGACAAAGAGATTGGGTCAAACGAAATGGTGCTGACTGGATGTGGCACATGGGCAGAGCTGGTGCCAGCGCTGCTTCCCCTCCTCTGAAAACAACAGCTCACAGGGTCCTCCTTCGTTTGGCACAGAGCTTGAGTCTAGCTTTATTCATGGGGAAGCAATGAATAGAACCTGTGTTTATTTAGAAATGCAAGTATTTGGGGTTAACAACAGGGATAATAATTAATGCAGATTGTTGTGTCTGATTTCTGCTATGCTAATAGCCATTCAGTCGTTAAGTGTTCAGCAGCAGTTTCCCTTAATCGGGCTCCTAATACCAGCACTTCTATTACTCCCGTGGTTAGAACAAGATGAGTTTAAAATCTGCACTTGGGAAGGAAAAGGACATTCTTCTGTGCTTTATCAGTCTTCCTTCCATGCAGAGCTAAAGAGACACACTTAATATCAAGCTGAATGTGTCTTTTAAGTGATTGAGAGTTTTGTTTCATTAGGACTCTGATAGTGCAGACAAAAACAGAAACCTAGAAAAATAGGTTGTGATTTAATTGACTGAAAAAAGAGGTGGTCATAGATGTGCTGCTGGGAGCACACGGTCCTCCCTGCTGGGAGAGGAGTGTGTGGCAGTCAGGGCTGCAGCAGGCACAGGCAGCTCGGTGCTTCCATCAGCAACAAAGGAAACAAAGATAAGACAAAGCAGTTGCACAGCATGTTCACAGTCTATAGCACACTGCTGTATTTGCTGAAGGCCATAATTTAGTCCCTTCATTGCTTTTGGTACATTGGAGCTTCATCCTAACTGCACAGCTCTCTTCCTTTTTGAAGGAAAAATGTTCCTCCCTAAATGTGTGACGGGAGCAAACACAAAAGTAGAAGAGCAGCAGGTTGGAGGTATGGCAGAGGAAGAGGATGTCTGGAGGAGGCAAGCATCAGTCACATTCTGCAGTGCAGAGATGTGAAACTGGAGACTGAGGGCTAAGCTTGGCAGTGCTGCCTGGGAGCTCTGGCTATGGGGATCTGGGCAGCACTCTGCTGCTCCCCACCTCCAGTGTGTTTAACTCTCATGTTTCACTACTGCCTTGCAAGCCTTTACCTTTGGGGAAGACCTCAGTTTAATGTCCTGCTCTGGTATATAATACTCTTCATTACAAAAGATGTCCTGAGAATAATGAGAACTGCTTTTTTACTTACTAGTTTTGTTTGTACTCCTGTGTAACTCTGATATCTTGCACTCTTCTCCTTAGTGGTTATAAAAACAGAGGGGCCACACTTCTTCCTTCTTCCAGGACTATCAGCTCTCTCAACAAATCTCCCCTGCCCCCTACGCTGCCTCAAAGGCCCGGGCTGTGAGGAATCTGTGTTTCTGTTCCACTTGGTATCACTTTCTGCCAACACTGCTTCTCTCCATACATCCTTTCCTCTGCCTGTTCTGCCTTTGATCTCACAGTGCTCCTACAGATGAATCCCTGTGGCATCCTGAGGTGTTACTAGCAAGAGCTGTGTATCATTCTCCTCTGCCTGAGATTATTCTCTCAGTCAGGGGATGGCAGGACCTGTTCCTTGAGTACTTCAGTGCCAGGCTGCAGATGACAGGGATGGGTGATTCCATCTGCAGTCCCTGCCACAAGGGTGGGAGTCCCTCAAGGAATGCTGCCAGAAAGCTGAGGATATCGCTGCCTTCACCCTCCCTGGTTAAACACACCAGAAATAGTGGGCTTGGATCTTGAGTTGCTGCCCTGCCTGGCATCTAGAACATTCAATGCCTCCAACCTGTCACATATATGCCAAAGCTCACTGCAGCCCCTCTTGCCCTGTTATTTGCCCTTTTTACAATTTTTCTGACTCACAGTTATCAGAATTACAAGCTGTCTCTGATGTATTTACTGATCTTGCCCTAGAGACAGTGGAGGGAAGTCCCCACACTCTCCCTTCAGAGCACACCATCACATGCTGCTAGAATTCAACTGAATCCACAGCCTTTAATGACTCACAGCTCCTCACATCCCACCTCACAAATACTCTTGTCCCTTCTGCTTTTCATGGTAAAATGAGGATTAAGGTTTTATTTTTATTGCATATCTGTGCTTAGATGTTCAGCTGACTTCTGTTTCAAACAGCAGTTTTCTGGGGCTGAATTATCAAAGTCTTATTAAGACACATCCATCCATAAGCTGCTGGTCCTTGCTCTGAGATCTAACTCTGCCTTTAGTCTTTTCTACTGCATTTGCAAATGCCTGTCAGAGCTGGAGCTTGGTGTAATCTGGCAAAGTGCTGACCTACTTAAGTAGCTGAGACTCCAGTCTATTATAATGTGTATAGGCTTTCCTGACTTGCATTGACTGCCCTGTCTCTGGCATCTGGCTCTGAAATATGCGACTCAGAAAAGAGAGGTTGAGCAATAAATATTGACTAATACCGAATAACATATCACTGGAGAGTTTCTTTATCTGCATCAAAAGCTTTTAGAGCTGCCATTGTGGCTGCTGACAACAGATTTGCAAGAGCAGAGAATAGCCTTGCATAGCCCCCTGGCCCTGCAGGGCACACCGGTTTTGGCTGCTGGGTCTCAGTCCTCCAAGGGTTAGAGTAAGTCCTCCAAGGAACTGACATCGGTGATCAGATTTGAGGACAGTCTGTCTTGCATGTGCAAATATGAGGCTGCGACTCTTGCTTGGGCAATAAGCTTTTTTGTTCAAAGGAGTCTCTGGTTTCACGGGCAAACATGACTGTTTCACTACATGTCCTATATACGAACTATAGTTTTCTGTAAGAAATGTTACTTGTTTGTTCTGTCCTGCCACAGTGATGCTGTTTCCAGGGTTTTTTTGGAAAAAAAACACTCCAGCGTTAGCTCTCCTCTGCTGCATGCACACTGTGCTGTGTCAGGAAATAACTAATAGTTTCTCATGCTTGGGATCTAAAGCAAATTCCTAACATTTGCCATACCTTATCTCTAGCCACCTGATAACTCAGATCTGATAGGTGGTGCTTGACTTTTTTAGATACCATTTATGAATTCTGACACATAACACCTTTCCATGGATGTTTCAGAAGGTGATGGCTGAATCCTGGGTGTTAACTCCTGGGGGCAGGAGCTGATGTGAATCCCGGTGTACCGCCGGGTCCCGCATCACTCTGGCAATGACATTCCTCATCGCCACGCCTGCATGCAGCCGCATCCTCCCGTTCCAAAGGCCACTCTAGCTGGACCCAGCGTCTCTTCGCCCTGCCCTGCACGGGACAGGCTGCTCGGCTGGGACTGGCTCTGCCGGCAGAGG
>NW_008692351.1:13513-14686 GCF_000695815.1 Acanthisitta chloris
AACGGGCACAGGGTTAGAGACACCGAACCACCTGCACCGTGCCCAGGCAGAGCCGCAGGGTCGGTGCAGCTCCTCGCCAGCAAATCCTCTCTCCTCCGAGATGCTGCGGTGATGGAGCTCCTCTCTGCCCTCTCTCCCCTCTCAGACCCCCTGTCTGCCGCCGAGGGCTAAAGGTTAAGGGGTTGGGGCTGAGCTTGTCCTGCCACGGGACAGGACTTTTGTCCTTGGCTGAGCGATTTGGTGCTCAGCGCGTGCCTTTCAATGCACAGCGGTGATAAACACACCGAGAATCCTACAGACACGAGAGTCTCCCATGGAGAGGGAAAGGAGGACTCTGGGACCCCAGGAGCAGTGAGATGCAGAGTGACTCTCCCAAATGCATCCGCAGAGGAGATGCTCCCAGTGCCGGAGGCTGCGGGGCTGGTGCGGGGAGCCGGGCTGGGCCATCTCCTTCATGTGTGTCTCACTTTGTATTGAATGATGTTAAGCAGAGCTGGAGCTGGCGCCTCGGCCTCATTACCTTCAATTACAATAATTGTTGCCTCTCTCCAGTGTTTTGCATTTCTCCCCGAGGGAAATCTCTCCGCTGCATCTTTTCCAGTCTTGCTCCAGCTTCCCCCTATCGATTGGATCGCTTTGGCCCCGTTCCTAGGAGCGATGCCTCCAGGAGGATAAATGCAAATCGTCCTATTGATTGGAAGGAGTAGGAGGGCAGCTCGTTTGGGGGAGGGAGGATTAGTTTTAAATGAAGAAAAAAAAAAGTGATGAGCATGGCAGGAAATGCTTTACTTTCTGGGCCTCTTAAAGAGCGTCTCTTTATCATGCCCTGTGTCTGGGGGGGATGCAGATTGGTGCCATCCGGATGATCTATCACATGTGCATGGAGAGGTGGGTCCTGCACGCAGACACTAGCTTAGTTTCCTACTTGTTTTATGTGAACAGGTATCAGTGATCACCTCTGGAACGCAGCTCCCCTCCTCCAGTTCGCAGGTAACTCAGTTTCACTGGGGACATGCTAATTGCTGCTGAAAGTGAGCAGGGAATAGTGTGCAGGCCTCCATCCATCTCTTTGAACTGCCCCAGTTACTGGGATAAAGCTCCTTGAGAGTTATTAACCTCGCGGGAACCTGCTCTGCAGCCTCTGTCACAGGGGAGCGGCTGGGGGAGCAGCTG
>NW_008692351.1:14702-18714 GCF_000695815.1 Acanthisitta chloris
TAGCCTTAGCTCCTGAAACGGCCACTTCATTCAGTAAATCCATGGCTAGCCCCAGAAGTGGGAAGCCAAAGAAATTGCACAGAATCATATTATGTCCTCTGTCCCCTGGACTTTATGCTGAGTTCTGCTAGCTTAAGCCTTAGTTACTTTTTAAAGGCAATAATCAGCATAAATAAAGGTAATTCAGTAGAATTAGTTTGTGTGCATCATATTCAAAATGCTACCAAAATAACTGGAAAAGGCTAGTTGTTTGTTGGCTAGTGTTGAAGAGTTAACAAAAAAAAAAAGCCCCTACTCTGATTAATATTGCTCCAAAGATGCCTTAAACAGTCCCAATGCTTTTAACTTAATATCATTTCCAAATGAGAAATTCCCAGCCGAATCATAATTGCAAGGTGCAAAAAAGAATGGATATGGTGTGAGACTATTGCTTTTGGCACCAGTTTGAAATGACTCCAGTGTAGCAGCACTAACCTTTCCTTGCTAGTGAAATCAGCATCTTATGTAGCAATACTGGCAAATGCCAGTGTGCACATGCAAATCCAACAGTGTGCAAATACTCAGCTCCTCGAGGAATGTGGGTCTCCCCAGGACACGGCTGCTGTGATGCCTTGACTATAGACGTGAATGTAGAGTGGATTTCCAAATTGCAGATGTTAACCATTTGTATTTTTGACCTTTTTATTTTTGAGGAGGTGGGAGGGTTGGTTGAAGGATTCAAACTAGCAAAGAATACTGCAAAACAACAGTTGTTATTTGATAGACATAGGCAGAAGCGTTACATCTAATCATTTAGGGGAAATAGTGGTGAGTTGCCAGCATGCCAGACATTGTTCAAAGCTGCCAGAGAAGGAATTACTTTTCACTCCAAACTGTTTTTCTATGCTGAGTTGCTTTAATCAGGGGCACCTACAGGCTGAGGTTTTAACTCTAGTCAGTTTTGCAGGCATGCTGCTGTGGTGGCACATAAACAGTAGGCAGTAGCAGCAGGGACAGGCACAAATACCAATTCCTGTGAAAAAGAGAAATTATTATTTGAAATAAGTAATACAAATGGAGGAGGTTGAATTTTGTAAAGCTGGATTTCCAGACCCAGAAAGGAGCTTTTCTCTTGTTCGAAGTCGTGTACTCAGAAAGTGCTGCCAGGCTGACATCTGCCTTGGCTGGTCTTCTTTTCCTCCTTTACATGGGTAGGAAAGGTCTAAACCATGGCAGCCATCCTCTCATGCCTGTGCTGGGGCTCTCAGGAGCTTCTGGAGAAGGTAGTGGATGTGGTTTGGCACTTCATTGGAGGGATTTCACCTGCTGACATTGGAAGGAGACTCTTGCATGGCTACACTGCTTGCATGTTCCTGGTGGAAAATAGTAAGCCTTTTCTGGAATATGATTGTAGGGGAGAGCAGGCCCTGTCCTGAGCAGCTGCTTGCCTGATAGGAGAAATCCTGGTCTGGAATAGTTCAGGACATGCTCATCTAAATTGGTCTTTTAGGAGGACTTGTCAGTTCCAAGGTCTTCCTGACAGAAACTTGGCACCACAACTATTGGCTTCTGAAATGAAGTGGAAGAACCAAACCACTATTTTGTGGCCTGTAAAGACTCATTGGATGGATCTCTTCTGTTGGCAGTTTCATCTTCATAAAGATAAAATTTTTCATCTGTGACAGAGTTTTGATCTGATGCAGAGGGAGAGCATGCTCCTGTGAAATGCCTCCCAAAGCAGTCCCTTTCCCTGAGGTGCCCAGAGGCTGATTTTGCAACCAGGTCCTTCTGTTCCTGTTGGCTTCAAAGGGCTTCACCGTATCTGGTGGGAGGGAGCACCCTGTGCTCTGTAGGCTCTGACTACAGGCTGTGTAGTCCGTTCAAGTGGAGGCTCCAGGCTGCTCTCCCATGGCTGCTGGAGACACGTCATGCAGCCTCAGGCTCCTGACGCTTTCCTTGATGGTTCCTTGTAGTCATTATCCCACATTCCTTCTGGTTGCAGAACATGTTGTTATTATTGCTTTGTGCTGGGTCTGTCTCCTGTCCCTTCTTTACAGGCCAATCTGGCCCTGTTGGCTCTTGCCTCTAAAACAAAGGCAAATTAGCACTGCAGAAGCTGAATTATCTTGTTTATGTTATGGTCTGTCAGACGACCCCACGCAATCCTTGCACAGCTCTCTGAGCAGACGGTGAGTGAGGAGACATGGTAACTCAGTCAAACCCTCCTGACACCCTGAATTGATCCACAGGTTCCCAAAAGGGTATTTAGTTGTTTTGGGGGGGATTAAGGCTGGGCAGTGATGCCTGCTGCTCCTCCCTCACTTGTGGTACTTCCTATATGTAGCATACAGAATTAGCAATTTTTTTTACAGCAAATTGTACCTCACAATTCAAATTTGACAGCTGTCAATGAAATTTGCTGTTCAAAACTGATCTGGAGCACATTGCCCTCTGGTTAGTCTGTCTGTGCTCCCTTGGCCAGGATGTTTATAATACTCAGGGAGTCTCTCATGTTACTTAGTGCAGTAATGTGGCTCCACGAATAAAAGCCATTTCCAGTCTGTCGGTATCACATGTAACAAATGAGATCTGCTAAATGCGCTTGTCACCAGTGGTAGGAACAGAAGAAACAGAATTGCACATGTTGCTGTAATGATCCTAAGTTATAATGAATGATATTTTCGTATGTTTGCAAATGAGTGTCTGATAGCTGGTGCCAGAATGGGAGATACGGCTTGGCTGTTCTCGCTGTTTTTGTGATTTCTAAACAGAAACAAGAATTAGAAAATTACTTTGTGGTGGAGTGCAAATATGTATAACATGAGTGTAAAGACTGCGGTGCAGCACACGTGTATCTATCTTATGCATATGCAAATTGCAAGACTCACAGTAAAACCATTATTACATGTGATGGCATCAGCACTAATTAGCTGAGTATCCAGCCTGTTCCTCTCTGCCAAAGTAAACTGGAGTTATCTCAATCTCGGATTTCATATTTCCTCCTTTCTCTTTCAGGGAGGAATGTCTCTGTCACAGGGTATTATGTCCTCAGTTGAAAATGTCTTTTAAAGACTCACAAAACATTTCAAAGTAAAATTATAAAGTCACTTTTTCTATTAACTTATTATGTACACATCATCCAACAACTTCAATACTAGCAGTGGACCCAAATATTTAAAGCATTTTGCCCATAAATGGGAAACAGTTGGTGCTGTAGAAATCAAGGCTTATAAAATGTAATGAGAAGAGAATGAAGAAAACTAAGTTAGCAAAGAAATTTTAATTAAGGGGCACATTTTTTCAGGACCAACACATGAAGGAAAACCATCCAGGCTAAATGTGACCCACAGAAACTGTCAGAGCTGTGTGGTAGAACAACATCACCTTGTGCTTCCATCCTCAACAGCTGTTTTTGGAAAGAAAATACTGGAGGGAGAATTGAGTTACTGTGGGGTATATTTGCTAATGGCTCTGTCCACTGCTGGGTGGATGTGGCAGCAGCAGGTAAGACCCTGCAGTGATGAGCCCCTGTAGCTGCAGGGTGCATTGCAGGCTGTGAGAGCAGCATGAGGCCGGGAATGGAGACCTGAGCTGCACTCCAGTTCCAGCCCATGGCTGTTAGCTCCATGTTGCACCAAGCCCAACGCAGGATTTTCATAACCTTGGAAAGAAAAGCCCCAGCTGCTGTGAAACTGCATCCTGGCTGTGGTGACACTTCTGCACCCTCGAAAGGGTTGGGAATAGACAGGCAAGGGAGCTGGGGCAGTGAACAGAGGTGGGAGGACTCAGCTGCCACCTCGTTCTGTTTTGGTGCTGCCTGTCACTGCGAGGCTGGAGTCAAGGTGCTGCCTGCCCATCCCTCCATCCATCCCTCCCTCCATCCATCCATCCATCCATCCCTCATCCCTCCATCCATCGCTGCTCTGGGGTTGCAGCCATCCATCCCATCCACCATCCCTCATCCCTCCATCCATCGCTGCTCTGGGGTTGCAGTACCGTGCCGAGCCGCGCGGGGGCGCCGCGGGCGGAGCGC
>NW_008692352.1:0-6473 GCF_000695815.1 Acanthisitta chloris
GGAGAGGAGAGGGAGAGGAGAGGACTCCAAAGGTTGCTATCATCACCATGGATCTTCACACCATTTTTAGTCACCCCAATTCCTCATGTCAGTCCTACAAGCCTAATTGTCTCCCTCAGACCTGAACACCTCAATGAAGTTCTTGAAGTGGGTTCCTCACACCCTACTTAGCAGCTGGAAGAAGGGCATGGAGGGAGCGCTTCAGGCCACCAGGAAAGTTTGCCCTTGGATATGTTCTTCGAGGAGCCATGAGATTTTAAGCTCTTAAGAAAAAATGCCCCATAAATTGGGATGGTTGGGCTCAAAGGCTGAGCTGAGCTGAAGGAAGAATTACCATCAGGAGGGTACACAAAGGGGTTTAAACAAGTCCCAAGCAAAGAGAATCTTTTGATTGTGTGCTCATAAATCAGCAGAAAACTCAGCACAGGTATCAAGAAGGTAATGATACAGCCATGATTTGCTCCTCATTCCAAGGCTGCATCTGCTTCCTATTTTATGAATAAATTCCCAAGCAGGGAAGGCAGATATTGGCCTTAATCCCCCAGATTTAGGGCAGCAGAGAGGCTGGAGCAGCACAGCCACCAGCGAGGGCGAATGGCTGCTCAGGCAAGGGCTGCAATATGCAAATCTGCTTATTCCTCAGGATGAATAAACTCCACATTTTTCTTCTCTTTGCTAAGTTCTGTATAAACAGAACAAAAATATGTTGTGGAGAAATGACCTTTTCCCAAACTGAACAGAAAAGGCTTTGTTAGGTCTCTCTTTCCTGGGAAAAAGGGTGAAACAGTATTTTAGGAACTGCAGAAAGAATGGAAATGTGGCTAAAGTGGAAATTCAAGGAAACAATAGGATGGATTAGGTCATTCCCAGCATGAACAGGGGGGAAATGTCAGGGATTCAAGTGGACTGAATCTTGGTTTCCTCTCCTGTGAGGAGCAAATTAGCACCAAGCTCTTGGCACACACAGAGTCCTGGAGTAGATGAACTGGAGGGGGATGAGAGCACCCAAACACTATCCTGGCTCACAGAGAGGCTTTGAGATGGATGTCCCTCCAGGATAAAGCATATCCATGGGACCTGGCACAGGCCTTGGTGTCTGGGAGATGCAGCTCTGCCTCTTCCTGCTGGGTGGGAGACTCTGAGAGCCTTCACCTCCCCACGTACCTCCTCCCATTGAGGACTTCATGTTTGATTATTACACATTAGCTGATTGCACATGTTCAGGAGCCTCTGGTTATGCTCTGCCCTCAGCACTCAGTGCAGGACAGACAGACAGCAAGTGGCCGGAAACCTCCCCCACAAAACCTCTGCCAGGGGAAAAGCTGCACTGACACAAAATTCAACCCCCCTGTTCCTGGAACAGCTCTGATTTCTGCAAAAATGTTGAGAATTTGGGAGAGGAAGATAATTTTCCACAGAGCAAAGAGAAAAAAATGTCACTATTTCCACTGTAATTTTCCTCCAACACTTCTACAGGCATTTCTGGCATCTCTCAAAAAGCTTTTGCTAAGGCACTGGGAGTTGTGGGGGTCACAACTTCTCCAGCCAAGTGGCCCTGGTGGAGCCAAAACTGATGAGCTTCATCTTTGTTGGGATCCCTGAGTGCCCCATGCATGGCAATTGGGGGTTTATTCCCTCACTGGCTCATCCCCATACAGAGCTGGTCAAGCCCAACCAGCCCACGGTGCCTCCAGGCTTCTCCCCACCTTATTTAGGTGCAGCCCAAGATCTCCTGCTCTTCTACAGCCTCCTGATTTACTTGCTGAGGGTTTTGCTCTCTCTTTGCTTATTCTCAGGCCCAATATCCACGAGTCCTTTCAAGCTGCAGGAAGGCAGATTTAGGACTCAGAGAGCAGATGGGCAGATTTTAGGCTGAATGGAAACCTTTGCCATGGAGGAGATGAGAACCACTACATGCACAGCCCTGCAGGGCAGTGATTTCCCCAGAGCAAGGCTGGCAGATGGGAAAAAACCTCCTTGTCACCAGGCATAAGGAGAGCTCCAGCTGTTTGCAGGGAACCTCTGCACCTGGTCAGGCTAATAAATCTGTCCCAAGCTCAGCAGCCACCAAGTGCTGTGGCAGCAGAGTGGCTCCTACCGTGCTATTTGCACATCCTGCCTGGAGGAAATGTGCCCACAAGCATTAAAGCAAGGCTATGTTTCATAAATTGATCGTATCCTGAGCCTTTCAGCCCTGCAGTGAGTCAGCAGCAAACCCCCAAAAAGGATATTTCCTCAGCCCTCTAAAAGGGAATAAGCTGTCAGGTTAAAATTGAGGTAGAGACTCCTCTGCTTCCTATGTGATTCCAAAGAAATGAGAAGCCCATCTGCTGTGCTCGCTTCCAGGAGATTAATTACTTCCAAGGCTGAGGAGATTTTACAAGAAAATGATTTTCTAGCTAGGAATAAAGGCAAAGGTTGGGCCTTCAGCAAGAGCAAATTGATGCAAGTGCAGGGCCTGCAGCTGGAGCTCCTGAGAATCCCTCAGGGCTCTCGTCCAGGGGCTGCAGCATTGGGATGCAGTTTAATAGATAACTGTGACATCACATTGGATCATGCTAAGAAGCTGCCAGGAAGCTCCCAGTGCATTCTGGCACCCAGAAACCAACTGTGTGCTGTGCTCATCCCCACAGTGTGGGCAGCAGGTGAGGAGGGGATTCTGCCCCTCTGCCCTGTTCAGTACCTGCCCCTCCAGCTCTGGGGCACCAACACAAGAAGGACACAGAGCTGTTGGAGTGAGTCCAGAGGAGGCCACAGAGATGCTCTGAGGGCTGGAGCACCTCTGCTAGAGGTGATGGAGCCAGGCTGGGAGAGCTGGGAGTGTTCAGCCTGGAGAAGAGAAGGCTCTGGAGAAACCTTAGAGCACCTTCCAGAGCCCCAAGGGGCTCCAAGAGAGCTGCAGAGGGACTTGGGACAAAGGACCTGGAGGGACAGGATTGAATGGCTTCAATCTGATAGAGTAGGTTTAGATTGGATATTAGGAAGAAATTCTTCCCTGTGGGGTGCTGAGGCACTGGCACAGGTTGCCCAGAGAAGCTGTGGCTGCTCCATCCCTGGGAGTGTTCCAGGCCAGGCTGGATGGGGCTTGGAGCAACCTGGGCTAGTGGAAGGTGTTCCTGCCCATGGCAGGGGGTGGAACAATGAGCCTTAAGGTCCTTCCAACCCAAACCAGTCTATGATCTTATGATTCTATGGAAAAACACTGCTATATATGCAAGAACTGTGCTGATTTAGTAGTAAAATGAAAGGAAACCAACTGTCTTCAGGGGAAGAAAGAAGAGGTTTAACCTCCTCTGGAGCACATGTCATCAGAAATATAAGGACCACAGAGACAGGAAAAAAGACTTCCCATCCAGCTTTCCAGAAAAGTATGCTGGAAAGTACAATTTTCCTTTCAGGGAACTTTATCAGGAAACTTCCCAGGAAATTCTACAAGTGAACCTACCATCACTCAACCCATTCCCACATTGGTGTGTCCACGTGGCTTCACCAAGTGCTGCTGCAGCTGCACTGCACCAGGCATGGCAAGAAGGAGGAGAGGTGTCTGAAGTGTTCAGATAACATTCCAGCCACTTCCAAACATCCCCAGTGCTATGGAGACAAGCCTCAGCCTCACACAATGGAGTGTTTCTGTGCTGGCTGCAACATTGCTTCAGGCCTACGTCAGTGGTGAAGACACAGAGCTATTCATGGGCAGGCCAAGGACTCTTTTCCCATATAGCTAATGGCCAAAAAAAGTGATGAATCAGAACTTTGGGGTGATTTATCTATTTCAGTCTCTCCTCAATTGTGTTTTCTATTTCTAGAGTCCACTGTCATTCAGGAAAATCTTGTAGGTATCAACAGCAACCATGAGTCACTCTCTGGCTCTCCCAGCTGTCAGGAAGAGTTTTCACTATGAGTTTGGCTTGCAGCAAGTGACTATCTGGGACAGAACCATGACTGTGGAGAAGGAAAATGCTTGGCTTCTTCTGAGTCAGCCCAAACACTGTGGCCTGATTTGTGTAATCATTATTAGCACGTCTGTTCTGTTGGAGTCATGTTAATAAACTTGATGGTGATGATAACAGTTTTAATTATGATTTTTGCCATTAAGAGCCTTATTATTATACCTGTCCATGCTTCCCATCCTCCAGGGAGTCTCTTCCTTTCATTTGGGAAGGCTGAGTGAAACTCCAACCCTTGGAAGCCAACAGCAAGATCTCCTTTGAGGAGGAGCCAATGTTTCACATCACTGTTGCTGCCAGTGTGGCCATGTGTCTAAAGGCCATGGAAGGGACTGGAACTGTTCCTGCAGCATCCTTGCAGAAAAGGGCAGATCAAGGTAGAAACCAGGAGTGAACCAGGATTTAGGATCTAAACAAAGTGCAAAGTCTTTTTAAGAGTGAAGCGTGTGAGAGAACATGGCTCAGACCCATAGAAAGGGTGACCCCGATGAGGATCCGTGTGCAACGAGATCATTCCTTCCTTTAAGGAGGAAGTCGCTCAATGCAGGATGTTCTTGGAGATTCTCTACCTGCTGCTTGTTGTCCTTCCACAGTGGGATTAAGCCACTAGGTTGCCAGCAGAAAATCACCTCCAGATGTCCACCATGGTGTCTAAAGGCCAAAGCCCAACATCCCTGTCCAGTTCTGTTCTTACATCCTTGTCAGGTTCTGCTCTTACATGGGGAATGTTTTCTTGCCACAGGGAAATGAAGGAGGACAAAGACCTCTTGCCACTTAGCATTGGGGCAGGATAAAGGTCACACCAACCAGCTTGGTATCACAGTATCCCCTACAGCACTCACCTGCTCACAGCACAGTCACAACTAGGTCACTTGGTGGGAGCAGGAGGGATGGAGCAGGTCCCCTGTGCAGATGGGGCCATGGCTGTGCTCCCTGTGGGGCTGTGGTGGAGGAACAGCTGGAGGAGGACGTGGTGGGGGGAGTGTTCTGGTTGAAGAACTTGCAAGAAATTAGGACACACCTTAATAGACTTTTCAAGGAGTTTTGGGGAGGAGTTTGACTTTGAACTTGCTTATTAAAAGTAAGTAAGAAGTGGCCTACATAGGACTGAGCCAAAAATTAAGCAAGGATCCCATGGTAATGTATAGAGCTGTAGGAAGCTCCAGAATAGCATCAGGGAGGGATTTGTGCCCTCAGCAGAGACCATCTGCAGAGGAGAACCTGCAGCTCCTTTGGAAAGTCAGTGTTGGGACACTGGGAAAGACTTTTGCCATGTCAAGGAAACTGGGCTGAGTGTACAAAGAATGTGCAAAGAATGTACATGTTTCAGTTCAGAGATCTCCTGCTGAGCAGGTCCTTGGCCACACTTAGACACAAGGCCAGAGCAAGAGTGGAGGACTGGCCAGAGCAGGATTATGAGAGAGAGCCTATCCAGTGCCTCCTGAGGCAGCAGGGTCAAGAGCTGCTCACAGGAAGAGCATCCTGGAGGATCCTTGGCCCAGGAGGAGACAGTCTGAGCACTACCACCAAGCTCTGAGCCTCAGGTTCCCTGGAGCCCAAACCACCTGCATTTAGGCAGAGAATGCCCCAGTTCAGTGGCCCTTACCCACCAGTTCAGTTCCCAGCTCAGGTCTGCAGTGAGACACTCAAACAGCTGCATGCCAGACCTTGTCCCATGGCCATGTCACACACAGACTGAACTTGTGGCTCCACTGAAAGCCATGGCAACATTCCCATGAATTTTCACAGGGCCATGACTCTCTCAGCTCACAAATGTGCTCCAGAGCTTTGGCTGCACCCAGGTTTTCCCACCAGCAGTGAGCTGCCCTGGGGGCTTCCCCCAGGCACCATTCCCATGCCCTCCTGAGACATCTGTGGCATGTCAAAGAGGTGTTACAGTCTTGGCTATGCAGGGTGCACCTGTCAAACCCATAAGCACGAATAGACACCAACTCCAAAATCCCCTGCAGCCCCTTGGGCCCTTCCTTTCTGCCTTTCTTCCTCTCTCCCTCCCACAGAAAGGAAACCAAAAGTGCATTTTTTAACCCAGTTGCTGCATTTATGCTGCTCTCAGATTTCAGAGGGTCACATCTCAAGGACAGTTGGATGCTTGTTATCCAGTGTCCAATTTTCAGACCTATGAGAGCTAATAAAGACCAACTCTAAAATCTCCTGCAGCCCTTTGGACCCTCCCTCCCACAGAAAGGTAACCAAAGGTGCAATTTTAACCCAATTGCTGCATTTGTGATGCTTTCAGGTTTGAGAGGGTCGGATCTCAAGGGCTGTTATGCAGCGTCCAAATTTCAGGCCCATGAAAACTAATAGAGACCAACTTCCAAAATCCTCTACACACCCTTGGACCCTCTCTCCCTTCCTCCTTCCCTCCCTCCCACAGAAGGGTAATCAAAAGTGCATTTTTAACCCGTTGCTGCATTTGTGCTGCTCTCAGGTTTGAGAGGGTCATGTCTCAAGGACAGTTGGACAGTGCTATGCAGGGAGACCAACTCCAAAATCCCCTGCAGCCCC
>NW_008692352.1:6539-13834 GCF_000695815.1 Acanthisitta chloris
TCTCTTTCCCTTCTCCCTCCCTCCCTCCCTCCCTCCCTCTCACAGAAAGGAAACCAGAGGAGCATTTTTAACCCAGTTGCTGCATTTTTGCTGCTCTCGGATTTGAGAGAGTCACATCTCAAGGCCAGGCCAGGAATACACTCCAAAGACCAATTTGGTTGCACAGTACCTCCTCCTGCCTTGTGCCTCTTATAAAATGCACCTGGAAAAATAATCCTGGAGGCTGTGCTGACAAATGACTAAAGAAAGGAAACCAGAGGAGCATTTTTAACCCAGTTGCTGCATTTTTGCTGCTCTCGGATTTGAGAGAGTCACATCTCAAGGCCAGGCCAGGAATACACTCCAAAGACCAATTTGGTTGCACAGTACCTCCTCCTGCCTTGTGCCTCTTATAAAATGCACCTGGAAAAATAATCCTGGAGGCTGTGCTGACAAATGACTAACTCTTCCTGGTGCAGCCCCTTCACTTTCCATGTGTGAGTGCTTTGGAAACCAAACAGAGAGCCCCTTGGGGTGGCCAAAGCAAACAGCTCTTTCTGGGCAACTGTTCTGCTTCTAAAAGAGAAAGAAATCTCTTAACACAATGTATGGACAAATTATCAAGGAGCATAAATACAAACCCTGCCATGGGCCAGCCCTTTCCAGCCTGCAGAGCCAACCAGGGGCTCTTTTGGTGCTGTCAGGGTGAATTACAGCAGCTCTTTGTGCAGTGTGGCCCCTGCTCTGGTGTGGGGCTGGATCTTCTGGGGGAGAGGCAACCCAAAACCTCCTCTTAGGAAAAAAAGATAATACTTATAAACACA
Source organism: Acanthisitta chloris (assembly GCF_000695815.1). NCBI lineage: Eukaryota > Metazoa > Chordata > Aves > Passeriformes > Acanthisittidae > Acanthisitta > Acanthisitta chloris. The sequence goes on from NW_008692352.1 coordinate 7,343, forward strand.
AGAAATGTTTAAAATCACCACTTTGATGCAATTTCTTTGCTTAACAGCTGTTTTACAGAGACTTTCTCAGGCTATGGGGAGCAGCAGCCACTGTCTGCAAAACAGATCAGCAGCAGGACTACCTCCTGTCTCCCTGATTAACGAACAAGGGGCTATTTTGGGAACATTCAGCCTGGAAAGGCAGGAAGGGAGGAGCCAGGATGGAAACACAGGGCTGGATCCTCTACTGACATAAAGCAGCATCAAGGCAATGGAGTGGAGACACCTCTCCCCAGCTCCTCTGCCCCAGCATCCTGCAGAATAGTTACCCCTGGGAGGCTCTGGTGAGAGGCATCACAGTGCAGAGTGAAGATGTGGGTCTGGATGAGGACATGTGGGGTGAGGACCATGCTCTGACTGTGTGTGGGAAGGATGGCTCAGGAATGAGACTCACTGTGACCTCCACGAGTTGGAATGTGGGAGATTCACTGAGCAGATGCTTTTGCAGCCCTGTAGGGAAGCCCCAGAGCAGCTTCATCACATTTCTGGAGCACACAAGAGGCAGGTTCACTGCTGAGAGCTCAGCAGGCAATCCAAGCCCCCTGGTAGGGGGTAGAAAAATCTCTCAGAATGACATTTTTTTCCCCAGAAAACCTCTTTTTTTCTTTACTCTGACATTACTATGGAAGGAGTCTGCTTCCAAAGGCAAACACCCCCAAACTGAAAATGTTCTTGATTGAAATGGATATTATCTCAAGCAGCACATCAGGGAGATGGAGTGTGTCCCCTCATCTCACTGTCCTCTCTGAGCCAGCTGCTCCTGCTTGATGTGAGCCCCCCAAGGGCTCTGAGCCAGGGACATCCCCAAGGACAGAACTTCTGAATCAAAACTTGAGGGTTTGGTAGAGGAAAAAATCAATTTCTAAATATTTTGGTCAAAATCTTCTGTTTCTTATACTGAGTCAAATGCTCAGGGAATTAGAAACAACTGATAGATACACTTTGGCTACTCAGGGTCCCAGCAGATATCATAGTCATAGAATCAGGGAATGGTTTGGGCTGGAAGGACCTTAAAGCTCATCTCATTCCATCCCCTGCCATGGGCAGGGACACCTTCCACCAGCTCAGGTTGCTCCAAGCCCCATCCAACCTGGCCTGGAACACTCCCAGGGATGGAGCAGCCACAGCTTCTCTGGGCAACCTGTGCCAGTGTCTCACCACCCTCACAGGGGAGAATTTCTGCCCAATACCCATCTGTCCCTGCCCTCTGGCAGTGGGAAGCCATTCCCTGTGTCCTGTCCCTCCAGGCACTTGTCCCAAATCCCTCTGCAGCTCTCTTGGAGCCCCTTTAGGTACTGGAAGGTGCTCTAAGGTTTCCCTGGAACTTCTCTTCTTCAGGCTGAACATTCCCAGCTCTATCTTCAATAGCAGAGAAACATATCTGTGCTACAGGACAGCCCAAGCCTGACCAGATGAACAGCAGCTGAAGCTGTCACAGCTTTAACCCTTATCCCCAGCACATGCCTGAGGTAGAGCAGGGGATGAATCAGCTCTTCATACAGGGCATGACCAAAGGCTGCACTAAACACTGTATCTGGCCAAGTGATGATCATGTCTATAGGATGATTTAGCCCAAGACTGGCTCCAAGGGCATTTTTCAGTGTATAAATAAAGATCTTGAATGTGCTGATTCATTTTCCCTGGTGATGGATAGAGGATTGCACTAGGGTGAGCCCAGCCAGTGGAAACAAGCAAAAGGTTCCAGGATGAGCAAAGGAAATTTCTCAGATGCTCATGGTACACTGTCAAGTGTCAAGCATCAGAAACCCAATTCTAGTGCAATCTCTAAGAAGAAAAGCTCTGCAAACTTCCTTTTGTTGCTAGGAAATAGCAAAACATTGTAATAAGCAAGAAGACACAGATGTGCACCACAGAGCTCTTCATCATCCTTCATGGACATGCTCAACTCTGACAACCAGTTAAATACAGTTGTTTTCCATAGCTAAAATGATCCTTGTGGTAGGATAAAACTTCACCTATTACCAATAAGATATTGGCTGCTCTTTGGGGAAAATAATTGAAAACTTGGCTACGATATTCATACTTAGTGTGTGGTTAAAGTCTCAAACCAGGAGGATTTCAAAGCATTTCACATGGGTCATTACAACTTAGCTAAGAGGGGAATAATCTCTTGTCTAATTATTTGCAAGGAAGAAACAGCACTAGGAATACTTGGAAATGTGAAGTGATTCAACCTTATGGTTTGAATTCTGATGATGATTCATCATTTGCCACCAAAATTTGAATTTTTAGAGTTACCAGGATTTAAAGGAGGAAAAAAAAAAGGCTCAATATTTGCTTGTGAGTACTCAACTCATATGTGCTAACAGCAGAATTGGTGTAAACTCACTGTGTGATCTTCAGGGTTGACTACAGAAGTTCATGATTTCTTTCCCCTAGCAAAGAGCTTAAGAATTGCAGAGGATTTGGGGTGGTTTTCATATTCAATACAAACAAATGTTGAGTTAGCCCATAGTAAAACATCTCTCTCTGCCTGAGAAACTTATCCCAGGCTGTTCAGCAGCAACAGCACAGCTGAAATCTTTATATGCTTTAATACAATACAGATGGGAGGAGAGATGGAAAGTGTTTGTTTGGTATGCAAGTGCTGAAGGTTTTCAGTGTCCATTTGCAAATGCATAATAATGCTTTAAAAATGCTTTAAATGAGCCTTCATCAATGTCTCCATGCCAAAATTTCTAACATGCATTCACTGAAGTGTAACTGACAGCCAGGGCCTGACAGCAAATTTCTTGGCCATAAATGCTGACCTTCTCTGGAAGGAGAGCAGCAGCAGTGCAGAGCAGAATCAGCAGAAAAAGGAGTTGTTTGCCTGTGTGTGTTATCTTGCAGACACCTGACTTCCAGGGAGTTCAGCTGATGACATTCCCTTAACCTCATTCAATCATTTGCTCTGAAATACATGTTGACTTCTCTGGAAATCAACAATTTCATACAAGTGTTGAAATGTTAGAGCAGATTTGCCAGGAGATTTCTGTGCATCAGAGTGACAGTGAGCATGTTGTAGGGGTCTTGAATTATGGAAGGGTTTGATTATGGACCTGTGAATCCCAGTTCTGCCTGTTACACCAGACCTCAAGGGTCTCCTGTACCCGTCATGGATGTCTCCAGGTGTGCCATGTGTAAGCAGGTCTGGACCTGCTAAATACCAACTCTGCTAGAGGAGGAATCTCAAATCAACATCATTTGTCCATGGAAAGTGTTTTATGGATTGATAAATAAAAGAAAACAAATAAAAGATGAATGAAGCTTCATTGTCCTCCTGCCTATGACCTTTTTAAGTAAAGCATCAAAGGCTCTTCCCCCAGAGGTGTTTGGGCACTGAACAGCTCCCCAGGGCAGTGGGCACAGCCCCAAGGCTGACAGAGCTCCAGGAGTGTTTGGCCAATGCTCTCAGGCACAGGGTGCATTGTTGGGGTGTCCTGTGCAGGGACAGGGGTTGGATTCGATGATTCAGGCATGGAATTATTTGATGATTCAGGCATTGGAATAGGTCCCTCAAAGAGGTGTTGGAGTCATCATCTCTGGAGGTGTTTAAGAGGTGTCTGGATTTGTTGCTGGAGGATATGGTTTAAGGTTTAGGGGTTACAGCAGTGACAGGTTAAGATTTGGACTTGATGATGTTTGAGGTCTCTTCAAACCTTGATGGTCCTATGATTCTAAGATTCTGTGATCCTTGTGAGTCCCTTCCAGCTTAGGATATCTATGATTCTACAATCCTATAATGGACATGAGGACTCTTAAGGTGCACAATGAATCCTTCCAACTACCTGCTATGCCCATTGCAGTTGTTGATTAAACAAACCCATCACCTCCAAACTACTTTTTCAACCCCAGAGGATTTTGCAGAGGGAGCAATAACCCAAGTGGGGTAAGGAGGATCTCAGTGCCCTGTCCCTGGCCTGAGCAGCATCATAGGCAGAGACAGTCAGGGCTCACTGTGGCCTGAAACATCAGGGCACATTGAGTGCATGAGCTGGACTTAGCTGCAGTGCAGAAAACGAACCTGAATTTGGGGTGGCTGATACTTTCCACTCCAATTTGCAGCAAACTGTGCTCCTGGAGTGGAAGCTTTGGCAGTGCTATTGCCACAGGAGCGCACAGAGCCTCAGGCAGGAGCCAAATGTGCAGTTGCCATCTGGGCTGTGTGGTGCCCAGAGCAGGAGAGGCTGTGGGGTGCCTGAAGCAAGACCCCCACACGAGCTGTTACAGCTCAGCAGAGCTGTCCTGCTGCCTGGCTCTTGGTTCAGGCCTGATTGGCACAACTCAGAGACAAAGGCTGCAGGAGAGCTGCTGTGCAGGGCTCTTGCCTCCTGTTTGCTGGGTGATTGAATAACAGGCTGGACTGGCAGGGAGCCAGGCAGCACAGTGAAACCAGACAGGCTCCACTTGGCTTATTAATGTCTTTCTTGATCCCACTGAGCTCTTCCCAAAGAAAAAAAACCTTCTCTCCCATGGGCCTGTGTGGGGCAAACAGATTGGACCTGCATGTCTCCTTTGGTTGTGCTCAGCCTGGTGGTGCCTGAGCTCCTTGGCCATGCACCAGTGAGCACCAGCTGGTCCCAAGCTGGGCAGCTCTGCCCCATCTCCCCCCTGCCCTTGGGGAGAGGGAAACAAGAGCTACCTAAAGAAAGCAAATGTTTATGGGTTAAAAGGGCTTAAATGGGTTGTTTTGCTTTGCTTTCTATTGTGGTGGTGGTTTCGTGGCTTTTCTTTCGGTGGAGGGAACAAGGATGCAGGAGCCTGGAGGGATCTGCTCCCATGTCCTCAGACCTCACCTCATTACAAGGGACCAGAATAACTTCAGTGACTTAGAGGGAGGATGTGTGGAATCAGCTAAAAATCACAGGGAAATGAGCTTTATTTTAATGATTTGTCCAAATTGCTGTAGGTTAAGGAGCTATCAGGTATCCTGTACTCGCATATCTATTCCTGCAATGTCAGGCAAAACACTGATGTCCATGACACCAATCCACGAGCATTATCCAGGGATCTCTGATGTGCCTTGTCCAGCAGATGTAACCTTTGCCCAAGGGACAGTGTTTAGTGGTTGGATTCTCTAGCTATTTCTGGAAGTCAGTGCAATAATCTTCCACTCGGATATGACTGTTTCCAGCATAAACAAATCCAGGGCAGCTTTGGACCATAGTGTCTGGAAAGATCATCATGGAGGATGTTTACTTGGCTGTTTCCAATTCTTTTCTATTCTTTTCTTTGTTTCCAGTCTAACTCCATTTTTTTTTATATATACTTTTCCCAACGCAAGTGTCTTTCCCCTATCATTTCAGCATCTCTTTGCTGCAGAGGTTGGGGAACAGCCAACCTAGTTCAGCAGAACCAGTTTCCATTTGGGATATGACATCCTTCCAAGCTGTCATAAAGTCAAAGTATATGTTCTATGCACAGCAACCAGCATGGAGAGCATGTGTTGTCTTTGGCAGTGGCATTAGAGCCACAGAAATCCACGTCCATCCTCTCCTGGAAACACCTTCTTAAACATGTTTACACATGGAGCATCAGAGTCTGGTGATCTATCCTAACTTAGGTGACATTTCTCCTCCATGCAGGACAGTTGGGCTCTCAGGACTGGATATCACACTGTCCTGGCAGCCTCTCAGTGCTGGTGTGGGACTGATGGGAGTGACATATTGTCTGCTGACAGCACAGACTCCCTTGAGGCCATGCAGGGACTGACCCATCCGGCTGACAGTAAACATCTCCCATGTGGATGTCTCCATCTGACCACCCAGCTTCTTTAAAGACAGAGGAGAGGAAACCAGAACTATGGTTGGTGACAAACTGCCCATGAGCTGCAGTGTGAGCTCAGCCCAGAAACCAACCCAGTCCTGGGCTGCAGCCAGAGGAGTGTGGCAGCAGGTGAGGGAGGGGATTCTCCCCCTCTGCTCTGCTCCTGTGAGACCCACCTGGAGCCCTGCACACAGCTCTGGTGTCCCTAAGAGCAGAAGGACATGGAACTGTTGGAGCAACTCCATAGAAGGCCACAAAGCTGATCAGAGACTGGAGCAACTTCACTATGAGGACAGGCTGAGAGAGTTGAGGCTGTTCAGCCTGGAGAAGAGAAGGTTGTGTGGAGACCTCAGAGCAACCTGCCAGGAGCTGAAGGGGCTCCAGGGAAGCTGCAGAGGGACTCTGGGTTAGGAACTGCAGGGACAGGACAAGGAGCAATGGGGAGAAATGGAAAGAAGGAAATTTAGATGAGATCTTAGGCAGAATTTTTTGCTGTGAGGGTGGTGAGACACTGTCCCAGGTTGCCCAGGGAGGCTGTGGCTGCCCCAACCCTGGCAGTGTTCACAGCCAGGTTGGCTAAAGCCTTGAGCAACCTGCTCTGGTGGGAGGTGTCCCTGCCCAGGGCAGGGGGTTGGGGCTAGAGGATCTCTAAGGTGTATTCCAACCCCTTCACATAGTATGAAA
>NW_008692353.1:0-965 GCF_000695815.1 Acanthisitta chloris
ATGTCTCCCCTTTGCCCCCAGGGTCCTGCAGGGTGAGTGCAGGTCCCCTTTCCCCAAACCACAGGGTCCCCTGCATGCACAGGTGGTGTCCTCCCAACACCACGAGTGGCTGCATAAGTCACGTGTGTCCCCCCAGCCACAGGGTCCCGTAGGGTTGGATGCACATGTCCCCCCTGCCCCCCTAAACCACAGGGTATGACAGGGTGGGTGGACATATCTGCTCCCCCCAGGGTCTCACAGGGCTGGGGTGCAGGTGTTCTGTGTGTGCATGTCTCCAAAGCCACAGGGTCCCACAGGGTGGGTGAACACGCCTGCCCTCCCAGCCCCTCAGGGGGCGGGTGCCTCTATCTGCCCTCCACGCCCCACCCCAGCAGATCCAGCTCCTGCTGCACGGGGGAGTCAGGCTGGGTGTCCCCCCCCGCCCAGGGTGGGGGTGCCAGGCTGCCCTGCCCTGGGGGAGGTCCCGGGTGGGGGCGGTCGCTTACAAGAGGCCTCATTGTAGTAGACGCTGATGCGCTCGAGCTGCAGGTCTGAGTCCCCCACGTAGTTGCCGCTGGGGTCGATGCCGTGTTCGTCACTGATCACCTCCCAAAACTGCGGGGGACGAGGGGCTCAACAAGGCGGAGGGGGCATTGGGATACCCCCAAACCCCCATACAGGGCGGGAACTACTAGAATTGCTCTCACTGCCAGGCAGGGTTGGGCGGGGTGGGAGGCGCCAAGACCCCCCAAATCCCCGGACAAGGCAGGGTGGGAGGCACCAGGATTCTCCAAGTCCCCGGTCAGGACTCAATGGGGTGGGGGACACCGGGATACCCCAAACCCCAGGAGGGGCAGGGTGGGGGCTCTGGTATCTCCAAAACACCAGCAGGGTGGGGCGGGGGTCCCCGGGATCCCCCAAACCCCGGGTGGGGCCCCAGCAGGGTGGGGCGGGGGGCACCGGGATCCCCCAAACCCCGGGTGGGG
>NW_008692354.1:0-466 GCF_000695815.1 Acanthisitta chloris
TAGAGATGTTACCATTATAAAATGGAGGCAAGTACACAGGGCTATGCTTTATAAAATTGCTAATTTATTTTTCTATGCTTTAATAAAATTGCTAGCTATCTGCTACGGGAATACCAGAATGCAGATCTAGAATAGCTTGTGAGAATTATGGAACAGAGGACTTTACTCCAGCCCAGTGTAAGGGACTTTTAAGAAGTGTTTGTTTCAACATTGCCTGGCTTTGATGGCTTCCTGTGGGGCAAAGGCTTGCTGAGCCACAGAATGCCTCTGGCCATGTAAATCCTCTAGCTGCCCAGATAACGAGGCACCATTGTCCGCAACAAATCTCTAAACACCTGAATCTCAGGAAGTCACTCTGAGAATTGCTATGAGCAGAGCCCTATTAGAAAGGACTAACACACCACCACTGAAGAAAAGGTGACTACGGAGCCTCAGAACATCCTTTTGGGCTCGGCGTTCAGGGAGG
>NW_008692355.1:0-14630 GCF_000695815.1 Acanthisitta chloris
AGTACAAGTCGGCGCCCGCCGCGGAGAAGAAGGTGTCCACGAAGGGCAAGGGCAGGAGGCACATCTTCAAGCTGAAAAACGTAAGGAGGGCCGCGCTGGGGCTCGCGGCGGGGACTGTCCCCAAGGCAGGGGCGAGCGCTGTGTAGAGAGGAGCTGCTCCCGCGGGCTCAGTGCCCTGTGCTCCCCTTCACCCCGGCGTGAAAATGTTAACTGCTGCGTTCGGTTGTAAAGTGAAAAGTCTTTGAAATGTTTGCACCCGGTTTCTTGTGTTTGCTAGTTTTCTTAGAGGGGGTGTGTGTATCGATATGTTGTCTAAAAGGAAACAAAACCACCCTGAGTTTGTTTGTTTGTTTGTTTTAACGCTCTTGGTTTGCTGTTTCTATCTCTTTTCTTAGCCCATCAAGGCTCCCGAGTCTGTATCCACTATAATTACAGCAGAATCAATCTTTTATAAGGTATGGTTTGTGCAAATTTGGCCATAAAAAGGTCTTGCTGTTTCTATGTTCAGTTTGTGCAAGTTTGTTCAGAAAAAGGTCTTGCTGTTTCTATGTTCAGTTTCAAGAGTTAACACAGACGAAGAAATCACTAGGGATGTTTTCACAGGAACTGCTCTTCTTTGCCTAGCAGTTGTGTAGGATTTTGGTCTGCTGTGGTTATTGCCATTAAGTCTTGCAAGGTAGTTTGCCTCAGTAATTTACATAGTTATCATTGTCCTGGTTATTTTTCTTCCAAGAAAAAGATGCACCTGATTTCCTTAGAAATTATTGCAATCAGCATTTTTAAGCATTTAACTTTGTCTGTGCAGAGGTCAAGCAGAAGTGACTGGAGCTGATTACTTAGATTTGTTTCCTACCTTAGGCACAGAGACATTGCCTGTAGAGGGGATGGTTTGCAGGGCCCCAGCATCTGAGCTGGCTCTCATTTCAGAGCTGTTGGGAGCAGTCTCCAACACCCTGGGAACAAAATGTATTGACTCTTGCAATGAAAGGCTTCTCACATTCGTGCTTCAGGGCAGCTTTACCACCATGCCGACGTGTCAGTGCGCTGAAGTTCTGAAATTTGCTTTTGTTTCCCAGCAATACAAGCAAACGATTTGAAATGTTTGGGGTTTTTCCCCAAAGGAAAGGTCAGGATAACCAGTGGGAGACTGCACAGCCAGAGATCCCATATGCTCTATAGAGACGTGATGCACCATGCCTGGCATCTCAGATGAATCTGTTTTAACCAGAAGTTCCTAAGAAATATGTCAAAGCTTCTACTTAACCTCCTTATGGAAAATGTTGCTGTGTTGTGTTGCTGTGTTTCTTTGTGTTCTTTTTATCTGTTTTAAAAACAAAACCCTACTGGATGATTCTTGAGTAACAGGTCTTGATAGTGCAGGCACTACATTGTGCTGTGTGACACCATTGCAGATTGGAGTGAGTTGCCTTTGTTGCACAGCCTCACATGTTAGATAGAGAGAACCATGGGAAGTGGCAGGAGATGGAGCTGTGTTTTGGGACTCCTTTGTGTTCAAATGAGTGAACTTGTTCATACACAGACAACTGCTTTCTCTGCACACACAAAGGAGTCACAACAGTTACCTTGTGTAGAAGGTGGTGGTCCACTCTCCTGCTTTTGACAGAATGAGACCATCTCTGTGGTCAGGAGTCGTAGCCTCAGACTCCTAGGCACTGAGTGACTGCACAAGAAGTGCTGATGACTGGTTGGGTGAAACAGCTCTTTCCTACACCACTGTTCTTTTGCATGTGGCTGAGTTAAAGTTGTCCTTCAGGACTGGGGTAATTTGAGAGAATTTAAGGGTCTGATACTTAAGACATGAGTCAGAATTAGAGTGGAGCTGGCAAAGTCAGATGGTTTGATTTAAGTATCATTTGTGTGTCTTCTAGGGTGTATACTATCAAATTGGAGATGTTGTTTCAGTGGTTGATGAACAGGATGGAAAAACGTACTACGCTCAGATCCGTGGGTTTATTCAGGACCAATACTGTGAAAAAAGTGCTGCGCTCACCTGGCTCATTCCTACACAAGCCAGCCCCAAAGACTGCTTCGACCCAGCATCCTATATCATAGGTAACCTCTAAGCCTTAACTTTGTGCAGCTACTTGTGTGCCTAGAATGATGCAGAGTGGTATTTTTTTAATGAACTTCATAGCTTGTCGAGGTCATTTGTGCAAGTTCCACGTGTTAGACCCTGATCCAATGAGCAACTCATTTACTGTCATAACATTTTTTATTTGTCTTGTATATGATGTGATTAGCATCATACATGGTATGATGTATATAATGTGATTAGCACTACTGCAGTGAGTGTGATTATCTTACTACGATTACCTGAGTGTCTGTGTTTGCGGGCACAGTTACAGTTCTCCAACTTTCTAAACTATTACTCCATAAATAGGTTTATACTAGGTAGTAACTTTGATTCTCATCTACCAGTGCAAGTTGTTTCTTTTGAAGTGACCTGAATTAGGTGATCTTCACCCTGGGTGCTTACTATACGTAGTATGTAAACACTGGCATAGAGATTGTTCTGCTACTGATGATAAAATCATTAATAATTCAGAAAAGTCCTTTTGACAGGCCACAAATTGTGTATATTTAAAATAAATTAACTACAGTACTTCACCCAAATAACAGAATGCTTCAAATGAGGGAGAGACAAGATCAGCCCAGCAAAAATAAAGGTTTCTTGCCTAGCATTTGAGACTGCTTTGCCAGGAAAGTAATTGACTGCAAAGGCGGATTCTCTAAGGCATGTTGGCTGGTGTTGCGTATCATCAAGTCCTGCATACTCCACTTTTATCCCTTTAAAAACTGCACACTTGAAAATTCCATGCTCCAGTTTTATGCCTTTGAATGTTGTCTTTGAAGAGTTTATGTTTTTTTTTTCCCCCCAGGACCAGAAGAAGATCTCCCAAGAAAAATGGAATATTTAGAATTTGTTTGTCACGCGCCTTCAGAATATTTCAAGTCTCGCTCATCTCCCTTCCCTACTGTTCCTACAAGGCCAGAGAAGGGCTATATATGGACTCATGTGGGACCTACTCCTGCAATCTCCATAAAAGAAACTGTTACCAATAATTTATAACTTTTTTAAGGAATACTTTGGACAAGCTACTTTGGGTGTATTCTCAGGTCTGTGAGCCCCATACAAGAGGTTTAAACAGGCTATAAAACGTGCCATTTTACTTTATGGATTATGGTATTTATTTGTTTTAAATTATATCAGATCTTTAAAGTGGAAGTTTTCATTCCAGATGATGCACCAGTTCAGTGCTCTGTTCTTCAGACATTATTGCTCATTTTAGGGACAAACCCACAAGTTTCATGTCATCTTTGACTCCTGAAAGTTGCCTTTAGTGTTCTTACTTTCTGTTTTCCAGAAAAGGAGTTAAAAAACAATCATCGTCCAGCACTTTATATACTTGCTTAATTTAGTTAACTGCGACTGCAGTTTTTATTTACTTGTTAAATAATGTTAGACTGCCTTCACATAAACACTAGAAATGGTCAGCAGTGCAGTTAGCAGCTTTCTGTTATATGGACAGGAGAGATCTGCCTAGATTTCTCCAGACAAAAACCTCTCACCCACATGGTGAGACTCTTATTAAGGGAGTTGTATTCATCTGAATCTGAAATGTGGACCTATGGATGTAGCTTTCTGCCAAACTTTAGAAGGGGATAAATTTCCTGGAAAGGTGGATACAGATTTAAAAACTGATGTCATTTGGCTTTGCCATCCTGGCATCCTCGTGGCAGAGATGTATCTGCATTTCCTGAAGCCAGTGGTGTAGGAGTTGAGTTTCAGATTGTTACTATTTGTGTGTGTGTTAGCTTGGTCTCTTCAAATTGATTTAAAGTTGTTTTTCAGTCTTTGCAGTTAATGATGGTAAGGAAAAAAAAGCCTCAAGCAATTCAAATGAAAAAAAAACCCCAAAATTTGCTAAGGGAAATAAAAACTATTTTTATGTATTGACAGTCTCGGTATACCACTGAAAATATTTAAATAGCAGAATGGGAGAAATGCCACATACTAAAGTTTTCTGCCTTAAACCTTTTACAAGCCAGTCAGGTCTAAACATGATCTGTAAGGTGCATCCCAACCCCTAAAATTCTATGATTCCATGATTATGAGATGTGCTTGTATGACCTGAATTCCCAGGACTTAGTGGTTCCTGCTGCCTGTGAAGGATAAGAGCTGTAAGTGTCCTTAAATTTACATGTACAGATCTTTTCAGCTTTTCTGGTTTTTTTATGAACATATGTGGCCATAGCACCCAGAAGCCCCAAATCAATTTTAATATATTGTATGAAGGCCTATAAAAACTGCCCAGGGCTTATGTTTTAACTTTACTAAAGGCTTTGATTCAAAACATAATATATTTTGAAAGTCTCAGGTATTGGTAACTTTCAGTGCAGTGGGACCCATGAGGGCAGGAACCAGGTAAGTTTGTTTTGGCCTGCAGCCTCTGTTCTGCCCTCTTCAAATAGGAGGAACAGTCAGTCGTAAGGCAGTAGGTGCTAAATTTTAGATACACTGCCAATAGTTCAGAATGCTCAGAAATTAGCAGTATATTGCTAATACAGAGTTAAATCTTAACTAACGTCAGTTTCTTGCATAGATGAGGTGTGTGCCCATGTTCAGTGTGTTGCAGTAATTACTCCCAGGGTGACCTCACTCCTGACCTTCCTCTAGATTTCTATTTTGCTGACTTAGCTTTATTAATTTAACAACCACAAGAAAGAATATAATGACTCTGAAAACATACTTGGAGTAACCTGAGTGACTCAAATGTTTTCCGTCCTTTCTCTGCAGTCCACAAGGTTTTCACTGGGGACTGCACTTGCTTTGGCATAATCCATGGATCTTTGCCCTTCTGTGGGCTGACTTTCATATCATTGTCTATGTTGGAAAAGACCTTTAAGATCATTGAGGCCAATGAAGCTCAGCTGCTTTCCTTGTCAGATCCTTACAGGAAGGGGGGAGAAACCAAGGCCTACGTGCAAGTTCTGCTCTTTTGACTTTCTACAAGTTAGACCAAATGAAAAGTCCTTGCTTTCCATGTGCCTTCTTTGTCAATAAATTGTAACACAAAAGGGACAATTTATTTTTAATCAGACTACAGCTTTCTTAAATTTAGTGCTGCTGCTGATTCAAGTATTATACTTCCAACTACAGTCTAAAAAGTCAAAACATACTTTTTTTTCAGAGAGCTATGGAACAACTTCCCTTAGTAAACACTAAATATTTTTATTGTAGTTTTTATTCTACTGGGAAATGATAAAAACTAATCCAAATGGACAAAGATTCTGATCATAAGGTCTCTAAAGAGAGTGGATCCACAGGCAATGACTGTTATTAAAGCATTAGAACTTTATTTATAGATACTTGAATTGTTGCACTGCCCTGGTTTTGTTCACACAGGGAAAATGACTGATTGTCCAGACAGCTTCTTATGGATGGAAATAGCTGAACAATGTGACCTCTGAGAGCAGTGTCTCTCCGAAAAATTCTTATACTAGGAAAATGAAGGACAAAAGGAAGACCCTGCAAAATGGACTCAACAGCAGAAGGGATATCATAGGATCCTATGGGGACAGGCTTTGATGCCCTGCAACTGAAGGAGCTGAGCTCATCCATTTCTCTCTCTTTTCTTGTTTGGCATCTCCCATGCTAAAATGTAGGTAGGTTTCATACTTGCATCACTGGACTGTGGGGGGATACACCACTACTGGATTTATGGCCTTGTGTTAAGCTTCAGAGCTTTGTGATCAGCCAACAGCCATTTTCATTCAGGCGTTTTAGTTCTAAAGATGGAACATGTAGCTAAGAGCTAAAATCCACAGAGCATATGTAATATGCTGAGTAATGCGTAGAACATGTGGCATGTGCCCCAAGGGCATACGCTGCAGTTCCATCTCCCTGCAGGAAAGTTGTGGGAGGAGTAGTCCTCATTTTCACCTGAATTTCACGGTACCAAAACGATACATACCGGAGAACAGTTTGCATTGGGCAATGGCTTTGTTGGGAGCAGAATGCTACTCTCCTCTGGGAAAACATGATGCAAACACAATGGATAAATAAATGTGGGGCTTCTCAGGCTCCTTCTAAAATGAAGCTAGGGTTCCCCTCTTGCTGCTGTGCCACGTGATGATCATAGTCACCCTGGCAGTCTGGATACGCACAAAACCCAGGAGCTGACCCCTACAGTTTGGACTTAGCAATAGGTATCTAATGCAGTCCAGTAACTTCGCTCGGAGGTAATGCAGCCTTCAACTTTACAATTAATAATATACAAGAAGCAAAGGGCACATTTATTGTGGTTGGTAATGCATATTATGATTAATGAGGGCCTTAAATAGACCTACAGAACCGAGGACAAAAATATTAATAAGTCTAGTGTTGTAGTTTCAACTGCTCTTTACAGTTACTGAATTAGAAAGATCAGACAAATAAGTTATTATTTTCACGGACAGAACTGGCACATCTTTTAGCTAAAAGAGTATATCTCTCCAAAATGATGAAAGATGAGCATTATGTTCCCAAGCAGAAATACAATAGTTAATAGTCATTAATATTTACTTTTACGTACTCTCCACCACAAAATCTTGTGATTATTGACAACAGAATTTTGTATTTGGCAACTGTCTCTCATCCACACAGTCACACTTAACCTGCAGGAAGATTGCATTTTAAACATTTTTGTTTAGCCCTTCTAGTTGGTGATTTCTTATTCTTGCATTTGGCTTACAGCTTCAGGGAGGTTATTTTACTTTGGCTCTTTTTTTGGCAGCTTCAGTCTCAATAACAACTTCTTCGTAGACAACATCTCCAGGTGGCTCATGCATCTTTATAAAATGCTGAAGTACTTCAATGTCTGTTTGATGAAACAGAAATATTATTGGAGTCTAGCTGTGGATAGAAAGGTTAGTTTTATCTGAAAATATCAAGATTATACTGTGCTGGGCATGGCCCCTTTAACTGACTCAGAACAGTAAACCCAAGCATCTGTTTGCTTACCTATGGCAATATGAGCACCTGCAAAATCTTCTGAACTCCTTCATTCAGGGAGAACAAAGATATGCTCCTCTTTCCTCATGAAACAGTTTAGGTTTTCTGTTCCTGCTGTCCTCCTACACAATCTGTGTTCATGGTCTTTGTGTCCACTTTTTGCCTGAAGACCATCATCTCTCCCCCTTAGTCAGTGTCATGTGCCTTGCTGTAAACAGGCTCTGTCAACTGATCCAGATTCAAAACACACAAAACATTTTTTTTCCTAATACAAATCTTTCTCTAGGGGACATCAGTAGGAATGTTTATTTTTGTCTTAAGAAGGTCAAACTCTGATAATCCTTTTCAATGTATGTAGCATCCTACACAGTCAAGGTTCCTTTTCTTTCTGATTAGGTCACATTTGGATAAAATCACACTGTAAAGTTCCTTGTGGCAGTGAATCTAAGTTATGCAAGCAGAATTTGGGAACCTTTTCTCTCACAAGCCCAGATTTCAGTAGGCCACTAAGAATCAAAGCAAAGATAACCTGTCCCAAATGATGGGAATCCACATAGATAATTTTCCAGTTACCTCTCCTCAAGGAGTTAGGACATGGCAGAGTGGGAATGGCATCTAGCTCATTTGCAGAGGAACGTGGGTTTTCTTCATCCTGCATACGGAGGTAGAATTCCAGGAGATCTTCCCTCTTTGGTTTTTTGGTGGGATGCTTCTTTCTCTGAGATCTTACTGACCTATCCTCTTGGTCACTGGTGGGTGTTTTGTGCCAGGTCATTTTCATCATGTATTTCTCACCTTCCAAAATGTCACAAAACAACTAGTTACTGCTAACTTGAAAGCGCAAATCGACTGCAGACAGCAGCATGGATGGGCAAGGGAAAGCTCTGCCAATATTTCTCAAGAATCACAGCCTGTGCCTGTAAGACCTCTGTGATCTCTGTGCACCTATCGGTTCAGCGCTGGGCGCATGAGCCAGCTGTGAAGTCTGATTGCACAAAGTAGTCATGGCATAAGGTGTTTAAAAGTTAAATTCACATTCAACAGAACATCATTGAAGATTACAAGCAAACAAAAAGTAGTAAAGCTTACCGAAAAACTTACCTGTGTTCATCTTTTCATGCAAATGACAAGTGGGATGGCTGTACAGCATGTGAGAAAGCAAAGCCGTTTATGTCAGGAGAATCAATAGTTTTCAGTGATGCTGATCCTAGTAACTTCTGTTTCACTTTCTCTGCTTGCTTAGAGCTCTGTTTATAAACTGCTTTGTAACAGACAGCTGCTAGGCAAGAGTAAAGATCTGTTGCTTCTTCATGAGAAGCTGATTGCAAACTGTGGAGGAAATGGAAGTAGATGTGGCATTTATGGTTAGCCAAAGCAAAACCAAAAGCAACTGCTTTGTGCCTGCAGGGTTTGCAAAGCCTGACTATGGCCTAATTGCTCCCTTGGTGAGATGAGTGGAAATGGTATGTTGAAATATACCCACATAAGGCTATAAATAGAAACAAGTACTGTGGGATAATTACAGGAGACACATCTTGTGACATTTCTGTAGGTTTTCTAGTCAAACTTAACCTGTTTGCATTTCTGTACGTTTTCTAGTCAAACTTAACCTGTTTGCCGTGACTGACACCTCACCCTGAATAAGTTGAGACAGTCAGAAAAGAAACTGAAACCATCACCTCAACTTTTAGTGACCAACAGTATTTTTGACCAACTCATCGCCGTACTTCAAGGTAGAAAAAAGTAACAGTGTCTCTTGTAGAAAATGATGCTGTTTGTTGCCTTCATCTTGTAGAGCAGAGACCCCTCTGTTTAGGATCTGCCTGTGCTGACCAGATGGGGGGCTTGCCCCCTCCTTGGTCTGACTGACTGAGCAGAGGCAGAAGTTTCCAGTTAACACAGGAACAGGTGTATTGGGGCAAACCTAAACTCTACATAGAAGCCCACCTCCAGCAACAGCCAAATCCCAGTTTCTGATGCCTCAGGAAGGGTATTAAGACCTGGGCAACCACCATATCCCTTCCTGAAACACATTTCAGAGGTGTGTGCTGAGGATTCCTCAATAAGACTGAACTGACCTTCCCAGTTCTGCTGCATCCTTTTCGATGCAGTAGGATGTAAACAGCACATCAACATCAACAGCACACATGCAGGGAACAACAAGGGTTTTTTTAATTAACAGTACTTTCTGGAATATTTTCTATTTCTAATAATTTCTAACATTCAAATTCCTCTTTAACGAGCTGGTGTTTCATGGAGGATCATCACTGAAGAGCAATGAGTTAGACTCTATATTATTATTTTTTCTTTTACCTAACACGAAATTTCATCTGCCAAGTGCAATCAGCAAGTTTTGTGGGAGTCTTCTGTAGTCTTTTGTTACCAACCTTTGTTTCTACAGGTCTGAAAAACTTAGGGGTTTTTGCTGTTGGTGCTGTTTCACTGTTCACTGCCTGTCAAGATGAGATGAGGATGTTAAACACCACAGGTCTCTCTACACAGCACTAGTGTGACACATCTATAGTGCTGGGGCACAGGTTCTGGGCTCTCCAGTAGAAGAAAGATGTGGCCATACTGAAACAAATCCAGTGAAGGGCCTCAATAATGACTAAAGGACTGGAGCATCTGAAATAAAAGGAGAGGGTGAGAGCTGGGACTATTCAGCACGGAATAGAGGCAGTTCAGGGGGAATCTTATCAGTGTATAGAAATGCTGGACTATTTACCACAAGTATAGAGATCCATAGCAAGACAATCCTACTGAGCCTCTACAGCAGCAGTCCAGTAATTCTGCAGTTCTAGTTTTCTCTCACCAAACTTAAATAATGGAGCAAACACTGAATTAATTCTGCAAATACTTAAAAAACCCAAACCAACAAATCAGAAACTAAGCAAGAAAGTCCCCATACAATGCTGTCAAATGAGAATACATTACAGACCTTCAAGGGATTTTTTTATAGTTAATGTATAAAAACAGTATCCAATGAATACAGGCACATAGAAGTAATCTGAGAGGGAGCCCAGAAGCCAAAAGTCTAAATGCTTCATCAGAAAGAACTCACTTCAAATGCATATACAAAAAGGTGTATCAAATATTTAAGGGATTTATATGTTTGGAGAGAGCTCATGAATATCTAAAAACATGTTGCCAGCTACAAAAGTTTAGCAAAATTTTACTATCACCTGATCAAGTACTTTCAGTATTCTAATTAAAACAGTCCATAATATATAGTAATATGCACAACCACAGCACAAGCTTTCAAAACTTTAAACATACCAACATGAGGAGTTGCCTTATTGCTTCATGCCTGGGATGAACTTGAAATGGAACTATTATGTTTTGTTTCCTCATTTTTAATGTTTGGAGAACCTCACCCACTGCAAATTCTCACGCTACCCAAGACTCCTTCAAATGAGTTTATTTGCAAAAGACCAAGTCCCAGGGAATTCCAGGAAATCAAGTTCAGTGATAAGGAAGCCCTGATATTTACTTCCCCTGCCACGTCTGATTTCTTTGAACGTTAGTGGGTACTGTGAGCAAGACCTTCATAAGCAGTGAACTTTCAGTGTATTTATTGCCTTTGGTTCCAGCTACAGGAAGAAATTACCTGAAAAAAAAAAGGTAACTTGCAAATACTAAGCAGAAATAGCTGCTCCACCAGTACTCTTTGCATAAGTGCATATTTAGTGTCTGGAACCTCTGACACATCCTAAGCAGAGGCTGCTGGCTGAGGCATTATATATTGTGCATAGGATCAGTTCCTCCAGCCATTTATGGTATCATATGTGCCCAAAGACGCTGTCTGTAATATTATTTATGAGAACATTTTCAGCTTTAGAAGGCTGACAAACTCGTGCAGATGTCTAAAGAGTTAATCTGGTCTGTGATCCAGTACCTTGCCCAGCCAGTTCACATTCTGAACACCACAGTGAGCAGCAGGGATCAGGCTGCCTCCCTCTGCTAGGATCAAGTGGTAAGGGGCTGAATGCTCAGGCTCCCACGGGCTGGCAAAGGCACAGACAGATGGTGTCTAAACACAGGCACCATGCTGATCAAGCCATCAGCTAACTAGGACAGCTTCGATATATCTAAAAAAAATAAAATGTTATGCACACATTTGTGTATATCCAAATTACTGACTTTTTTTATGTCACCTTCCCTGTATAAGTAACCTTCCTTGTAATTATATGTTTGGTTTATTGTTAAACCTCATTTTCTATCCCGGTAGAAGACCCAAGGAGCCCATCTTGCTTCATGTTTTGAAACATCACTACTATCATCACCACATCTTCAGTAAAATGTTTTAGTGTGCTCTTTTAGTGTTTTGCCTGTGCTGCCACTGTTGTATCTTTTCAAGGAAGAGCACAAACAGCTAAGTGTGAGTGCACTTATAATTTTCCATGGAGTGTATTATGAATATCAAGACAATAAAATCAGGAAAATCCTGATATTTCCTGATAGTGGTGAGCACTGTTTTATGAACATTCACAAAGCCAAACATTTCCACAGGGACATAAAGCAGTTTAAAATACAGAGAGAAATGTGGGAAAAAAAGTTATGTGACATGCAATAATGTCCTCACTTATGCAGTCCCAATCAGAATAGAATCACTAATCATGCTAAGTATTTGGAACTAATGAAGTTTCCTAAACTCTGCAAAAATTACATTTGTAACTTTTTTTGTTGGCAATTCCTTGTCAGCTGGAACTAAGAAGAACCCTCTTCAAAAATCACACTAGACATGTTTCTTTAATTATCTGAGTAGGTTGTTACAGCAGAATATTCTCCTCCTCTGAGGGTCAGAACAATAGCTTGTTTACAACACTCTGAATTCCATTAAAATCTACAGGGAACAAAACTTGGTCTTGAAAAACAAATTAATATCCTTCATAGAATAGGTAGGGAGTTTCTCTGCATTTTGTTACAGTGCCCAGATTATAAAATCAGCCCTTGTTGCCAGAGCTGGACCCACCTGAGTCACAAGACTGAAAATCTGAAGAGACTTAAACTGTACCAATGCTTCAATGCTGAGAACATATGCTGTTTACAGAACAATGAGGAAAGCACGAAAATCAGAAACCAATGTTATTGGTACCTCTTTTTGCTCCCTGTAATGAAGCTTCTGATTTTTCAGCTGTTAACTGGAAAAGGTGACTTTCTTCATCAGACCCCTACAGAAGAAAAAAATCAACAATAATTAAAAGATATAAAGTATTTTTAAGAAAAAAACAACAAAGCACCAGAAAAGAAGACAGTGAAAAAACACTTCTACCTAGTGAAAATACAATTGCTACTGGCTTTTATAAATTAAGAAGTTTCTCATGGCATTACTTCAAGAAGGGAAAACAGCAGCCTGACAGCAATACTATTATCACCTCAGAATCAAAAACTATGATTAGTCTTTTCTATATAATTCAATTATTTTGCTTTTAAATGCTGCCCTTATCCAAGACTATAGTGACTTACAGAACAACTTGTAGCTGAAAGGTCACATTTTCTTTGCCTCTGGCTGTATGATTTAGTCCTATAAAGGATGCTACTTTGCCTTGCCTCACAGATTGCTAAGCTTTCAAAGAAGGAACCAGTGTTACACAACTTATGTGGCAGATACATCTTGCAGTGCTCAGGGGGAAACATTTGCAAACCAAATTTACTTGCAGTAGGAGTGACAGACTGAGAGCTGACAAATTGTAATCCTGCATGGAAGTGCAGAACAATGTCTGCACAGAACGAATGTAATCCTACACATCTGATGATACCTGCCATGCTGCAGTCTGAGAAAATGACAGGCTGACTCTCAAAGCACTGCATGGGTCCTGTCTCTTCACTTGGCCTCGGTCTGCACTTCCAGGTTTTTTTCAATTGTTCTCAGTGAAATGTCTGTTAATGCATGTGAATGGCTCAAGCTTTACCTCACTGAATGAAGCCACATGAACAGCCTGTATTTTGCTGTACGGCTATGTTTTCAAGCCTATAGCACCAGAGTATGGAGCTGGAGTAAGATATCCACCTAAAAACATAAAAAAAATTGAAATCAACATTTCTCATAAGCATTTCTCCCACCACCCTCTGCTCACCACCCATGCCAGCTGCTCAGGGCAGGAGGAACATCCCGGGTAGACTGCCCATGGCACTGCAGCAGCTTTCAACCATCACCCCTGAGGACAGACTGACTCTGCCTTGACTCTGATACAGAGCCTCACATCCCTTAACGACAGACAGAACAGCCTCTGTCTCTCTCATGTCAGCCCAGCACACTGCCTGCTCCCTGATGGTAAGAGCTCTGCACTAGACTCACTGTCTTCACCAAGACATGGCTCAGTTAGCAGGATCTCTGGCATTGGAACAGCTGGTGGGGAAGGACAATGAGATCCACTCACCTAAACACAAGAAGGAGGAGATCTGGGGTCAGTGCAGGGGCAGGTACTGATGTGAGGGAAGCCAAGACCTTTTTCTCCTAAGGATCCACAGGAAAAGTAAGTTTCAATACACTGACTTCAAGTGGGGTTTTTCAATACATCCGTGTTTTAAAAACTGTCCTTAAAGATGGACATTTTGGCCTTTAAAAATCAAAGTCTTTTAGACATTTAGAAAATGAGCAGGTTTTGAACTCCTGGAAAAACAGGCCTTAGAAAGTGGGCTAAGAGTTAATTCTTGGCAAACACGAGAACAGTAAACCACAAAAAAGCTCCTGTTGTAGCTTTTTAGTATCTAAACAAGGTCATGATGCTCAAGTTAACACAATTATTTTAACAGTGCTTTGGCACTGTACAAGCATTGTATTACAGTAATATGTATTATTCACAAATAATTTTACTACTGTTCCCTGAGACTTGGCAATAATTAGGGAAGTGGAGACTAGCGTTGAATCTACAACTAGTTCATCTGAAGGATCCAATAATTTTCCAAACAGAAAGATGCCATAAAACCACATGGATGGCTTTAAATCCTTACTGTGCTTATGCTGCTTATATAATATGGCATTGACAGTATTTTGTGGGTGGTGGTTTCAAATATTTTGCTTTTGGTTCTACAAAGGTTCTGATCTCTGGAAACAAGGGAAATTGCCCAACAGCTGTATGACCTTAATAATTTCTGATGTACCAAAATCTAGTGCCAGCACCCACTTACCCAGTGGTCTCCACAAGACACGTAGTGTGCTATAGCTGCGCACAAATCACGTAATAATCATTACAGCAGAATCTTAAGAGCTGGTTTTGTGCAAACAATGAATAAAGGAAGAGGTCATCTTTTTGCATCTAGGTGTCCCAGACTGACCTTGCCCCATTCACAAAATCAACTAATTCAAGATACTAAAGCCTTTTGGAGGCTGGTGTGTGCTGAGAGATGCAAAATCTGCCCTGGTTATCTAATAGCAGCTGACATGTCACTGCTGCTGTATGACATTGTAGGAAGACCACATACTTGGGTCTATCAAAGTCCTGTCAAGTGCTAGAGGAGACAGAGGGTTGATTTTTCCCACTCATTTTCCATTAGTCTGACTTACACTTGTGACCTGAACACCAGCAAAATGATTTAGTTTTTCTTTACCAAGCATTACCTGAACTTCTAGAAGCATTTTATCCTACATGTCTTTCATAGAGTCATAGAATCA
>NW_008692356.1:0-9944 GCF_000695815.1 Acanthisitta chloris
TAAAAACAGGGCGAGATCAATATTGTGCTAGGGTTATCAGGGGTTTGTGTTCTGTTGAAACATGCTAAACTGAGCCCAGGTAGAGGTAGGTTAAGGATTTCTATGTTGCAGCGTTGATGACAAGTTTCCCTGCGCAATTTCTCTTATGTGTTACTCAGAAGAGCAGAAGAGTCAGTAGGGGGTTTTTCTATGTGACTTTTTTTTTTTTGCTTTAGACTGGGATTGACTTGCATATAGACAATGATGTAACTTCAAGTCCAAAGCTCAGTGAGTCAAGTTATTACTTAGTTTGTTACATAACACCCTTTGTGGGACAAAGGGTGATCCTCCACAACACAAATCTTACTGAAGATTTTTAGAAAAGAGCTGGTTTTTTGTTTTATTTTTGTAATGGCCTGAGTATCATCACTTCCTCAGAACAAATTATCTGCACTCTTTGAATGATAGCCAGTACCATAAGCGCACAGTGCATCTTTGAACTAGAGAATTACAATTTTCTTAGAAAACTGATGCATACTAACTTAAAAAACTTGCCAATACGAAATACTGTAGGTATGCAGCACTATTGCAGAGCAGTGGCTCTCAAACTGGTGATGACTTGGACTAGCCAGTATGTCTTTTGTCAGTTTGGGGTTTTTTAATGTTAAAAAAACAACACATATAAAAGATCCATGCAAAGATCACATCATGGACCTGTGAAACAGCTGAACTTCCAGTCTTGCAACCACATGCAAAAGAACGTTATTATGTTGGACTCTGCATATGTCTAAAATATACTGTCACAGAAGTAGTGTGGTTTTACTTTCACACTGATGCCTTTTAACACCTTTTTTCTGGTACAGTCCAGATACTTGTTTGTCAGGGAAGGGGAGACAAGCTCAGACCTTTCAGGTCTTAGGTGTCATAGGGCTTACCTTCTTAAGTGTGACCGAGGAAGACAGAGTGGGTGGAAAACAGGGTGGTTAAATAATTATAAATTGGTGTGCGCTCATGGAAAGCAGTGTTTGACAACTGTTAAACTCGTTTGGCAAACTCTAGAGACTGGTGGTGTGGCCAAGAGAAGCAGCCCCATCATGACCTGTTCTGCTGCCTTTGCAGGCATGGGTAACTGGATGGTGTACTGGAGTGAATTTGTTCAGCTGAATACTAGCATTCTTCCCTGCCCTCCTTTGCAGAACTGTTTTTGCACTTGCATTAGTTTTCTAGTGCAGTTCTCTATGTACTGTACGAACACCTGCACCAGAAAAAGGTTCTGGGGAAAGACTTGGGGAATGACAGGATTGTGTCTTCTGGCAGCTCTGACCACTGAAGGTGTTCAGCCAGCCAGAGCCTCAAGGTTGGTTTCTTGGCAGCGATAGTGACATGGCTGGACAAATTAACCTTTTAGAGTTTCACTCTTTAATCTTTTCTGGAGAAAATCAAGTGGTACCCAGTCCTTCTCAGTGCTCAGTCAGCTGGGTTGGCTTAAACTGCCCTACAGTAGTTTCAATGCCTTCCAAATGATTAAACTACTGTCAAAGGCAGAATACATTGAAATGTGGCATATATGTTGCAAGTATTTTGTTAGCATTAGAACAAGCAGTTGAGGTTCTGACTGTAGCTTTACAAAAGAAAAACAACGGACAAAAGGACAGAAAATAAATCTTCTCTCTAATTGGTTTTTCTTAATAAAATATCTGCTTTCCTTGTTGCTGAATTAAGAGTTTTTACTGGGTACTGTTTTTGACAGCAAAAAGGAAGAACTGGGGAAAAAACAAACTATGAAAGTATTGGTTATTGGCCTTGGCGGGTAAGTATTACAAAATTAAATTTCCTCCATAGCTTAAGACTGGCCTTCCTATCAGAATGAAGTGATATTATTTCTATTTCTGAATATATTTTTTTTTTTAACTGGATTGCAAATGCACCTTATAATTGTATCATTTTACAGGATGTAACACTTGAGAAATTATTCTGTCTTTGTTGGAGATCCTAGGTACAAGTGTCTGAACCTCTTCCTTGGCAGTGCAGGTCGGAACATGTCAGGAAATTATTCTAGAGTTAGAGAGTACTTAATGTGCATAAACTTTGGGAGTCTTGTATTGGTTTTTTGCATATGTAACAATATAGAGTCGTGTGAGCTTGTACATACGTTTAAAAGACTGATTTTTGCCTTGATGAATCTTTAAAATGTTTTCTAACAGTGTAACAAATGGGGGGAAAACAACGCTGGCAGAAAAGCTTAAGAAAATGCTTCCCAACTGTGATACAATCTCTCAAGATGACTTCTTTAAGGTAATAGTATTGATGGAAAGACCTGATAGGAAAAAGTAGACTTAAGCAGATTTTGGTATAATTTCTTCTCTTCTCATTTCACTTATTGATGAACTTAAATAGATGCTGCTTAAAATAATGTTACCTTCACGAGAAGGAGAAATAAAATGAGCACTGGGGTAATTGAAAATTTCAGTGGCCAAACCACTGGGAATACTTAGCAAAAAGAAGCTAACTGTCTTCTTTGCTACCCTTTTATAATAAGGAATGGGTGTATGTTGGATGCATTTTTCCTTTGTGCTAAATGAATTTAATGATACTGTGTTACACCTACACCCATACAGCAATAAGTAGTCTCCCAAATCAAAACAGAAAGACAGCTTGCTTGTTGATGTTGGAGTTGTTTGTTAAGGAGGGTGAAGGAGCTCTTTTCTATTAAGAAAAGCTCTAATGAATTTAAGTTGCATGATTTAAAGTATTTGTCCTAGATTAAATAAAATGTTTGTATTATAATTTAATAGTTGTATACCACAGTTTAATTTCGAAGATAAATTTAATCATTTGGGATGCAAAAGTGTATAACCCCTATGTTTATAACTGGACAGTAGGTATCTGTGACAGTGGTCATAAAAGCAGCCTTGAAAAAACTCAATTTTTCTCCCCTTCAGCCAGAGACTGAAGTAGAAACGGATGAGCGTGGATTTAAGCTGTATGATGGTCAGTAACTTCGATGCATTGCTTTTGAACATTGTACTGAAATTCTGTTGTGCTTCAGCATTTTTTCCCCTCCACCCCCTGCCCTTCTTCCTTTTGAGCAAGGCAGTA
Organism: Acanthisitta chloris; assembly: GCF_000695815.1. Classification (NCBI taxonomy): domain Eukaryota; kingdom Metazoa; phylum Chordata; class Aves; order Passeriformes; family Acanthisittidae; genus Acanthisitta; species Acanthisitta chloris. The sequence goes on from NW_008692356.1 coordinate 3,079, forward strand.
AACAAATGATTGTTTCAAAGCAGTCCTTTGCTCAGTTTCTTTCAGCTTACTGAGATATGTAAGAAAACTTGCTTAACTAGTAAATACCTCCAGCTTTCCTTTTCTATTCTGAATCTTTTCCTCTATTTCTACGCTTGTGTCTGGTGCAGTAGAAAATGGTACTGTTCAGTTAAAAATCTTGACTTGCAGTGCTGGCATAAGCTTAACCTCATCACTTTCTGTGTGTAATGATGGATTTTTCTTTCACTTTGATAATGAACTCACAGGATACCACTATTGAGTCTTTCACTGTCATATTCCAGATCAGGCAAAACTGTGACATCTGACACCTTTATTTCATATCGATCTCACATAAATAACAAATGCTTTTAAGTTCATGGTTAATGCTGGCTCAATGTGCCAGTTTAATCTTATGGACTTCCAGATGCAGGTCCGCTTTAGGCCAGTGCTTTGGTTCAGATTATATCTAGTTGTGAAAGGTTGCTCAGTAGCTAGTTTCTTTTCATACTTTATGATTGCAAAATGGATTACTCAGAATATCGGTCAGACCCTTCAGTTGTATCTGAAAACTGGTGCTTATCAGCTGTGCAGTCTTTGACTCAACTTCTAGGCTTCATGAAACTGAAATGTGGAACTGGTGAGACATTCTGGTTCAAATATCCAGGTTTAAAGACACTCTAAAATGTCTTTGCTCTTATGTTTTCCAAAGGCCGCCTTCTTTCTACATTTCAGTACTTCCTCAATATATTCTTGTATGCTGTGCTTCTTTTAATCCATCTATGCCCAGCTTCGAATACCTGAACCTGATAAAAACCCAAGGCAAAAAATGTTGAGCATCCACTCCCTTCACCTGTGACAGTTGACAGAAGGGCGGAGGTCTCAGTGTAAGTAAACTTTTACAAGATTTGTGGAAGAGAACAGGCCTTGTGGTTTCTGTCATGAACCAAAAAGCTGTGAAGTGAGTTCACACTATTTGGGGTGCCATGAAATTCAGAGAGACTACACCCACCAGAAATACCCCAATCCTGGTGTAAACTTAGATTTCACAGGATATCATGAATTCCAAATACAGAACCACTAATATGCATGAGAGAGAATCTTTGGGGAAATCTGGGTAATCCTGTTCCCTTTCATTTAGACTTGTATCTAGATTATTTTATTCTTACAGATTTACCTAGGAGTACTTAAGGCTTCCTTTTTTTCTTTTCTTCTTTGTTTTTAAGGGATGTCTTAACTTTCTGTTCTCATTTAGTACTTGATGCCCTCTATATGGATGAAATGGTGAGAAGTATTCGCAATCGGATAAAAAGCCCAGCAAGCTCAGGTGTTGTGACAGAAGAGCTGCAGAATACATGTGACAATCTGAACAATGTTTATATTTTGATTGTTGAAGGCTTTCTGCTTTACAGTTATGAGTAAGCAGTAACACATAACCTGGTATATTAAAAGCTGCCCTAAAATCTAAGAGGGAACTAAATATGGTATTATCTTAGGCCACTTAATGAACTATGGAATAGAAGATATTTTTTGACCCTGCCTTATGAAGAGTGCAAAAGGAGAAGGAGGTAAGATTATTCAGTTATTGTTTACAGAGGCTCACTATACCCCCTAAGATGGAGTGGTACTTTTGTACTAGCTTTTCTTCAGTGCTTGCCAGATGTAAGCTATTAAGATAGTCTGTTCTCTGTGATTCCCAGGGAAGACTGTGTAGGTATTTAGCCTACAAAAGCATGCAGAGATGTGGGTTGTTTTGTTTGTTTTAGGTTTGTTTGGTTTGGTTTTTATTTTAGCACAAGGATATTAAAGTATTAAATGTTTTACAAACACTAAAAAGATAATTTATTTTACTGATAAATTATTTAGATTACTGGCTGAGTTAAACCATGTTTAAAATGAGAAACAATTTAAAAAAAAACTAAACAGGCTTATCCTTGGTTGAATACAGTTACATGATGATTGTTGTTGCAGTGTTTATGTGTGGTTTTAGTGTACACTTTGTTTAGATTGTACATTAGATGTACTGTGTATCTGATTTAGATTATTGAGCCAGTATCTGATTTGCCTCCAAATTTGCAGCTATACTGTGTGCTTGAAGCAGTACATATGCACAAAGTCAGAAATTGCTGGCTGAGTGAAGAAATCCTCTATACAACTGGCTTTGGTTATTCCACTTGGTTTCTCACTAGACTCACCTTTATAGGACTTTAATGTCCATAATGCAAGTGACTAGAGTAAAGTAACTAGTCATTTAAAGCTTGAGACATCTGTGTACCAAATGAAAAAAGAGAAAAAATAATTTGTTTTGGTAACAGTTTCAATACAGCTTAATTTATATGTAATACCTTTTTCAATTTAAAAACTCCAACATTGTCTTAGATGTGGTTTGATTGGCAGAAATAGGTAAGATAGCAAAAATTCTTATCACAGATTGAATTAAAACAATTTTTGGCTCTAACAGTTATGCAGCCTGCCAGTTTTTCCTTATATATTTTGGATAAATGGTCTTATTAAACCAGGGAAAATGTAAAAAATGTTTTGAAAAACAAGTATATTTTTGTGTAGCACTAGAGTCTATGAGCCAGCAGATACACCAGGGTACTTCGATGGACACGTGTGGCCTATGTATCTGAAATATAAAAATGAATTGGAAGAGAATGCAAGCATGCATGTTGGTATGGTAACCTTAATTTTAAACTTATAAAATGCTTAAGTGTGACACCGAGTTTTTGTTGTGTTGTGGATTTTTTGAATGAGACAAAATTTTTGTTCAAATGTTTTTGCAGCACTTGGATAGTAGGTTTAGACCCTTTTGTTTGTTTATATTTCAAGTCTATAGGGGCTTTGGTTTTGTTTATTATATAATAATGAAAATTATGAAGTTAAAAAACAGAAATGTTCTGATACTAAGGAAGTGCACTCAACAAGATAGCTTGTGTGTCCATGTGTGCATACATGTGTATGGAATAAATAGCAAGCGTCTGAGATTATAGCTGATGCACCAGCAGAATTCTTAAGAACAGAATTGAAATCCTGCTCAGGTCCCCTAATAAGCTGAAGAGACTTCATAGGTGCTGACTGTACTCACTACAGTCACCAGTCTTGCATGAGAACTGGCAAAGTTGGGCCACCTGGTGGGGCTTGCATGACGTGTGCACCTTAGATTGCCTGGCTCTGGGGTGGGGGCCAGAGCAGAGGGAAGTTGGGTGGCTAGATCGTCCGCACACTGCTTCTCACTGTGCAGCGAAAATGGGAACTGCAGTGCTCTTCCCTGACATGCTCAAATGCTGAAGCTGAGAAAGAATCTGAAGTCTTCAACTGCACAAAAACCTTTCTGCTTAATTATTCCATCACTCTACTGTCCTAATAGTATTACCATTACCCTTATTGGGACTTTTAGACCACAAAAAAAATTAATTATTAACTAGAATACTTTTCCATTATGTTATTTTTTAACACATAAAACGAATTTGGGAAACCAGGGAGCTGCTGTTCTTGCTTTTTATTTTTTTATCTCTTCTGATGGCATCCCTAGGAATACTGAAAACTTTGCCAATTGCTATTACAGATAGCTGGTGTAGAACTCATGAACACTTTTTCTTTTGTCTTCCTCAGTTTATTTGGATGGAACAAAATCCCAAGAGGAGCTTTTATCCTATGTATATAGTGATATAATGAAGGAATTAAAAAAGATGAGGGAAGAAAGTAAGTAATGTTACTGGAAATTGAGTATATGTATCCTGTTCCATGTTAACAAGAAGCTAATCCTTTTATATGAAAACACTACAAGGATTATATAGATCTATACCTCCTTACATATTACAGTCCATATACATGTTTGCCTGTTACTGAGTCAATTTAAGTTACAACTCTGAGTTCCTTGAAATGGGGTGTTCTGAAATAATTGTTAAATCCACTGTTGTCTAATGATAAAATAATAATAAAAAAGGATAAACACAGAAGGATTATGGGGTAAAACATCAATGAAAATGAGTATGTTGGTGGTATTAGTTTCTAATATACAGTGATGTCACCTGCAAACACTACAGGTTAACTGTGTACTTTTTCTTTCTTTTAGATCAGCAGGTCACAGCATGATGATGTGGAAAGCCGGGGTTCAACTTGATACAAGTTGAAAAACCCAAGACTGTCATACTTGGCAAGATATTAGGTGTATATGACTGTAATGCTAGTTCATACGGCACAAGTAAATATTAATTCTGTAAGTCCTAGATATTGTTTAGCAGTATCAACAGTGCATTATTCTTTAGAATTCCTTTAATCAGTCATGCTTTGGCTAATCTTTAAATCTGATTCCACATGTACATTTTAAAGAACATTAAGATTTTTGTGTTCAAAACTAAACCATAAAGATGCAATTCCGTTGGATAAATAAACATTTGAATATGGATGATTGTAATTTGAAGTGATCATATAGAAATTACAGTAATTGCCTCTAATATTTTTAGGAGCTCATAATCATTGATAAAGATGGTTAGAGGAACCAGCTGTCTAGGTTTAAATTGTATAAGTTGTTAATGCTGCTTATTCAGTTACTGATTGAATACATCATAGCTGAACTTACTTAGACTTGCAAAATACTTCTGTGTTGTTTGCCAAGTAATTTTTATATTGCCTGTTCTTTGGAGCAGTTGGGAATTTATATTAAAAAAATGAAAACAGACCAGAAGAAAAGTCAGATTGTTGGAAAAAGATGAGAGAGTAAGATGTTGTAGACAATACAGATGCATGAAAACCAAGACTTAGTACATATATTGTGCAGAGATTGACGATTGGGATGGCACAGACTACTAGACAATAAATGCATGCTTCAGGGAGGAGGAGGAAGAAATAATTCTTATTAATACTCATAGCTCAGGTTGAAACTGAAGTAATGAAAATGTTCAGAAAGCAGGTATGCTAAAATAAACGTTACAGGTTTGTTATACAATTTGTGTACATAAATTTAAATAAACCAGGAAACTGGGTCATATTTAGTTATTGAATAAGTAATGTATTAGCTCTTACATCTTCTATACAATGTCTTGCATTTTTATTAGAATAAAAATAAAGCAAAGGATGGACTATATTACTTACTGTGTGACAGCTGAATTGATCAGTAATTTAAATGCAGTGCTTTATTGTACCAATATTAAGAGTCATAAGTCAGTATATAAGAAAATCATTTTGTATTATTATTTTGCACAAAAAATATTTCATATTGCATTTGCTCATACGCTATGGACTGTCTGACTTTAAACTGTATTTTTATTTCCCTCCAGCTGGGAGATATAAGCTAATACTTGGATGGTTGTGGTCAGCTGACCTTGGCTAGCCATCAGGTGCCCCCCAAGCTGCTCTACTGCTTCTGGCTCCTGAGCTGAACAGGGGAAAAACATACCATGAAATGCTCATGGGTTGAGATAAGGACAGGAAGATCACTCAGCCATTACAGTTACAGGCAAAACAGACTTGGCTTGGGGAAATTATTTTAATTTATTGCCAATAAATCAGAGTAGGATAATAAGAAATAAGAACACATCTTGAAACACCTTGCTTCCTGGGTTTGACTTCCCACATGAGTTCTCTACTTCCTCCCAGCAGCACAGGCAGACAGTTAATGGGGGTTGTGGTCTGCTCATCAAGTGTAGTCTCTGTTGTTCTTCCATCTCACAGTCTTCTGCTGCTCCAGAGTGGGGTCCCTCTGACAGGAGTCAGTCTTCCACATTCATCTGCTCCAGCATGGTGATTCAGAGGAGTGAAAGAACAATGAAATCACCCAAGTTTGCAGAGGATACTGAGCTTTCTCAAGTAGTCCCACACTGGTGCAGTGGCATTGAGCTCGGCTGTGCGATCATCCCATAGACAAAAGTGGCAGATGAGCTCCAATACAGATCTATGCATTTGTGGTGTAAATCATTATTCGAATATACATGGTACTGAACTACGACTTCAGTAACTTGTAGTAACACCTCAGGGAAAAGATCTTTCACAATTATCCTGTAACCGTCACCTTAGTTTCAATCTGCATCAAAATTACTACTTTTTTTCAAACAAAACAGGTGGTATTACCTTGCTCCTGAGTAAGGCCAGTGAACACACATTTTCAGGGCTGGGCAATTTCTTGTTTCTGCATCTGAGGAGAGTCCATAGTACAGTAAAAGAAGGGTAGCTTAATGTGATCAAGGGAATGGAGAAGCTGCTTTGTGAGGAGAGACTGAAAATGCTGGGATCCTTCACTGTGGAGAGAAGACTGAGGGGAAAAAAGGGTCAAGGTTTACAAAATCTTGGAAGTTGTGAGTCAAGTGAATGCAGAACTAGTATTCACCAAATTGTACAAATATCAGTTCAGGGAGCACTTCTTAATTTGAAACAGATTGATCAATGAAGTTAAGGTGATACTTCACATGGGTAAAGATGATACTTCATACAGCAGACAGTGAGCTTCTGATGCTGTAGCAGGCAGATCATACCAAGTTCAAAACAGATTTGGAAGATTCATTTGACACCTTGCCCATAAATAGTGAAAGAAGCAAGCAGGGCTATACCATGGATGGACTGTAGAAACTGACCAGGCTTACCTGGTGCTCCCAAATTCTATGCTTTTGCCAGTTGTTACAGCAACTCAGTGACTGTGAGTCCATTTGGGAGATAAGATATATTGTGTGCCATTATAAATACTTACTGAACTGTCCTGCAGCATTGGCATGCTAGCAGAACGCTTTTGCTTTGTAGGTGATACAGCCGCTGACAGGAAAAACCTAGTTTGCCCTTGGCAAATGCCTTTTTACTTCCAGGGAAGTGCTAGCTGTGAAGTGGTTGGGGAGAATCATAGAATCATGAAATCAACCGGGTTGGAAGAGACCTCA
>NW_008692357.1:0-3389 GCF_000695815.1 Acanthisitta chloris
AATACCACAGGCTACACAAGCTGAATTGAAAGGGATCCACAATCCACGAGGATGACCAAGTCCAGCTACTGGCCCTACAGTGGACAACCCTAAAAACCTCACCATATCCCTGAGAGCATTTTTCAAGCACTTGAGCTCTGTCAGGTTTGGGGCTGTGACCACTTCCCCAGGGAGCTGTTCCAGTGTCTAACCACCCTCTGGTGGAAGAATCTTTTCCTAATATCCAACCTAAACCTCTCCTGACACAACTTCAGGCCATTCCCTTAGGTCCTGCCACTGGTTGCCAGAGAGCAGAGATCAGTTCCTGTCCCTCTGCTTCCCTCATGAGGAAGGTGCGGACTGTGATGAGGTCTGACCTCAGTCTCCTCCTTGCTGAACAGACCAAGTGACCTCAGTCACTCCTTGTGTAGCTTCACCTCTAGGCCTTTCACCATATCAGATAAGTTGGGTTTTTTTTCCCTTGCCTCCAGTTTACACATCTGCAGAACCTCACATCCCACATGTAAAGGTATTCAAAACTTCTACTATCCCAGTCAGTGTTTAATATTAATATTAAATACATGACTCTAAACACCAGATTACTCAAGAGAGGCTGAGCAAACACCAGTAATGAGCATAAACATCCTGAAATACAATGTTCTGGACACTTCCATCCCAAGGATACGTCACACACGCTGTATTATGCACTAGAAGAGATGGGAGAGGGTCTCCATGGTTTGCTCCCATTCCATACATACCACACGTGATTGCTCCCACGACGAAGCCCTGGGCTGCCACACGCATGTGAATCAGGTGGAGTGACATTTTCATGTCACCTCTGTGCTTCAGTCGGTACAGCCCATAGCCAACCACCGCAGTAAATCCAGCCATCCCTGCAAGGCAAGGACAGCATCCTCCTGAGTGGAGATCTAGGGCATGGAGGTGAGTCAACTCACCCACCCTAACAAAATACCCTGGGAATCACAGAGTTGTTTAGGTTGAAAAAGACTCTTAAGATCATTGAGTCCAACCACTAACCCAGCACGGCTAGGGCCACCACTAAACCGTGTCCTTATGTGTCACATCCACATGGCTTTTAAATGCCTGCAGGAATGGTATCTCCACCACTGCCCTGGGCAGCCTGTGTCAGTGCTTCACAACACTTTCCTTGAAGAAATTTTTCCTAATATCTAATTTAAACCTTTCCTGGTGCAACTTGAGACCATTCCCTCTCATCCTAAATAAGCATGTTTTGGTGTGATCCCTCTGGTTTTGTGTGGCAAGTCCTGTCCCATCTAAAGTTCCCTGCACTGACTTGTGCATTGGATAAGGTGGAAGAGCAAGATTTCCACCAGCCTTGAAATGCCAAAGGTGGAGCACCAGATGTCAGAGTTCCCTGGATATTTTCCACACAGAATCAGGAGTCCTTGCACCCTCTTTCCTGGATGGAAGCTCACACTCAGGAACCTCCCTGGGCTGCTGCTCGGACCCTCCACGTGTGGATGCTCCTGACATACTCACCAGCCTGTTGCAGTTGCTATTTTGGGTGCTGTCACATTTGGCCAGCAGCCACTGGGACAGGACAAGTGACATGTTGCTGTCCCCGAGCTGTGAGGACAGAGGCTCAGCAAGGTCCCTTTCCCAGGGACAGAGTGCACTGTTCATCCTTCAGTGGAGCAAACAGCTCCAGCTTTGCCAGTTCCAACCAGTGTACACCGATGCTCTCACAGTATACAGAGCAGCAATGCACAAAACTTTCCAATTCCATCCATTTAATTCCATTTTTAGGATGAATATTTACAAAATTCAAAGGTAGCTGCCAAGTTTTAAGAGCTGTGTATATTTTAGTGACAAGAGCCCAGATCGTCTCTAAGCCAGAGCATTACTAGCTCCACCATTAAGCCTCAAGCTCTTAATTCATGTGGTATCTTCAGTAAATGCCAATTAAGAATTTTAGGGCCTTCAAACCAGCTCTGATACAGGTGAAAGGTTGAGTTCTGCCAGTCTGCTGGAGTTCACAGTACACCCTAGCAAGGAGGAGACAAAGTCCTGTGACCACAGGAACCGATGACAGATATCTGTTGGCAAACACTTGGAACAGTTCACCCTGAGTGACCTGACTGCTCTCTATTTAAGGTGGATGGAAATTGTGTCTCTACTCAGAGTAAAGCTCTCAGGGTGGACATCACTGATCCCCTCACTCCTGAGAGGCTTTTTGGGGGTCTCAGCAGTGAGGCTGAGGACTTTACAACTTTCTCAAGCTGAGGCAACATAAAACCTTCCAAGAAAACACATTTTAAACTCAGGGATGGCAGCAGAGGGGTGAAAGGTTTAGCAGTTGGGCTGTAATTTAAATCCTTCTAGTTCATATTTTGTTAGCTTATAAGTCACTTTGTAGTGATCACATAATTCCCAGGAACTGTGCTCCAGAGTGGCTGCACAACACACTCCTTATCCACCTGACAGCATCACCTAAACATTTTCTAAGCTCACCTGAACAGACTTTCAGAGTTTGTTGGTCTGGGGTTTTTTATTGTACTTGTAGGTTGAGTACAGTAGCTAACAGACCTCATTGATTTCACTCTTTCTTGCAGGACAAATACCACTCTGGGCAGAAATATTACAGCTGTCACCACATAAAAAGCCTTAAATGGCGAAGCAATTTCAAAGCAATTTCCTGTTCCCAGGAGAAAGGTGAACAGTGATGGTGGTTACCACATCGATTGCCTGTGAAGAGAAAGGTCTGTACAAACACATTTCTGCATTTTGAAACTTACCAATGGGCACAAATGGAGTCTCTTTAAATTTTCTCATCAGCTTCGAGGTCTGGCTGGTGTCAGTCTCATACTCAGAGTATACAGATTCCTGACTGGGTGACATGGTAGCTGTGAAGACAGAGTCTCTCTTCAGGTTTCAGAAAGTCCAAGTTAAGAGAATTTTTAGGAAAAGATATTCCCATGCATATTTCACCAGTCACAAATGCCCAGGTAGCAAGATACAAGCACAGGAGCGACAGACAGATGATTTAATTCAAATGAAGTGTTGGGAAGTGAGATTTTTCCTCACTAGGAGAGGTAAGAACAGGACAAAACAAACAAATGAATAGGGAAGCAACAAATTTCTACCACCATTAAAGATGTCAGTGTCCTCCCACATGCTCACAGGCAGCAAGAAGTCACAGAAAGCTTTGGATACTGCCTGTGTTTCCTTTTAGGAATTCCATGTCCACCACACTGCTTTGCTTTCACAGGCTGTTCCTTTATGGCAGCTCTGACCTCAGCAGAGTTCCCTTCTTCCCTCTCACTCCCTGCCAAGAACGGCAACAACGGCAGAAGGTCAGCCCTGCCTGGCAGCTCCTCACTCACTACAGCTTATCCCACCTCATTCACTTGAACGTGATTCCACATTCC
>NW_008692357.1:3400-5189 GCF_000695815.1 Acanthisitta chloris
ACTAGTCACCAGAACAAGTCTTGAAGCCCTTGATAGGTGCAGATTTGTGTGAGGATGAATCAGGTAGAGAAATCATGCACAGGTGATTCCTCATCTGCCCCAATGAAACAAAAAAAGCAGCAACAGCCCTGAGAAGGGCCAGTGAGAACATCCTCCAAAAATTCCCAGCTTGCCATGCTATCCCTGTCATGGATTACACCTCAGTGCTGCTCAGCACCAGCATCATTCAATTAACAACAATTTCTGCTCAGTGACACCACAGAGGCTCTCCTAGAAAAATCTCTACTGGTATTGTTTCAGTTTTGCCGCCAACACTCTCTGCAGCAAAATGCAGCTCAGGGACAGATGGAAAGACTTGGAATAAACCAACAGGGGTTTCATTGAAGCAGGGCCCAGTAAGCATAGGCAAAAGAGATGTTTCAGACGTGGCTGCATGCTCTGGTTAAGCAGCATTTCGTGCACACCCATGTCAGCAGACTGACTGTTTTTTAAACTAAAGGCACAAACCATTTCCTCTGCAAGGCCTAAGGACTTATCTCTCTGCACCTGCTCCAGACACACTTATTTGCTAAATGTAAATTACGTTTCAGCCTGACTCATTCGGAGAAGGAAACAAGAGCACCTCGTCACTCAGAGGAGGGGGAGACGCCCAGAGGTCGAGATTTACACAGAAAAATGATGTTAAAAGTGAAACAATTTGCCTGCCCGGAGAGTTTTTCCATGACCTTGAGCTTACACTGAGCCAGGGTGGGCACAGGGCAGAGGAAGCTGAGTTATACAGCCTGTCAGAGACTGAAACTACAATCGGCTATTAACAAAAGCACCAAGTGCTTTGCTGATGCTAAGTTTACACTCCCCAATCAACGGGGAGGAGGAGAGATTTTAGGTGCATGGTGGCAAAACCTCTCATCTGTGTAAGAACAGCCCAAATGCAACAATCCAATCTCCTCGCTGGATCAAGGGGTGGTGAAATCCTTCCACTCCACTATCTACTCTTACCCTTTCTTTTCCTTAAGTATTTCTTAAGTGTTATTTTTATATTTTTATCTTGCTATATACCTATAGATAATAACCAAAATGGCTACATTTCTCCTTTCCATTGCCACCAAACTGTTCTAAAATAAACCTGAAATATATAAAAACACTAGTCATTCAGCATCGTTTCACAGTAAGCCTCCCCAAGGGATACATTAACAAGAACCTCAGTTACCGCCTCTGGGGTGGGTCCTAACAACGTCCTGGCTGCCCTGCCCTTGCCAACACCAAACAGGGAGGTCAGGGCACCTGTGTGACAGGTGTCACGCACAGGGAGTGGAGGAAGGTCGTCAGGCAGGTGACAGGTTCCCTGTGTGACAGGTGGGACGCAGGGGGAGGAAGATGAATGGGCAAGTGACAAGTTCCAGCATCCCTCCCAGCAGGGGAGTGGCCCTGAGCACCAACAGGCTTTGCCTTGCTCCTGCCCAGAACTACATGGGGTCTCTGCCCCACCCCAGGCCCCCACACTTGGACCCTTCTCAATTCCAGCTCCAGGCACCTTCACCCCACTCCAGCCCCAGGACCCTGCACCCCACATGGGGACCCTGTCCCATTCTAGGCTCACGTCCCAACACAGGGAACCTGTCCCAGTCCAGCCCCAGGTCTCCACACAGGGACTTTTTTCCACTCAAGGCCCAGGTACCTTCACCAGGCTTCTCCCCCCCTCCAGCCCCTGGTCCCTGCTCCCCACACGTGGCCTCTGACTGACTCCAAGCCCAGTCACCTTCACCCTCCTCTGGGCTTCTGTCCCACT
>NW_008692357.1:5228-5498 GCF_000695815.1 Acanthisitta chloris
CCAGCCCCAAGTCCCTGCACCCCACACATGGCCTCTGACCTACTCCAAGCCCAGGTATCTCCACCCTTCTCTGCCCCACGTCCAGGGACTTGCACCCCACTCCAGGGCCCTTGCCCCACTCCAGGCTCTGGTCCCTGCTCCCTCCTCCAGCCCCAGGCTCCCACAACGCCACACAGGGCCCTTTCCGCACTCCAGCCCCAGGCACCTTCACGCCGCGCCGGGTTTCTGCCACACCGCGGCCGCAGGTGCCAGAACGCCCCACTCACGGTC
>NW_008692358.1:0-328 GCF_000695815.1 Acanthisitta chloris
CCCCGCTCTGCCCGGAGCTGGGGGCAGCCCAGGGCTCGTGGTTGCTCTGGGTTTGTTTTCTTTATTCTTGTTGCCTTTTTTTTCGGTTTGTTTTCTGTTGTTTTTTTTTTTTTTCTTCAGTTGAATCATCGAAAGCGATTTTTATTTCTACTAGAATGACATAATTTCTAGGTTTTGTGGACAGAATTTGGCAACACCCAGACACCGGATCTGGGGGTGTTTTTTGGTGCAGTGTTGCCAGGACCTATCGCTCTCAGGATTTTTGAGGACTTCTCTAAGAAAAGTCAGCTATCTGTTCCTTGGACAGAGTGGCTGGGGGGGGGGGGGG
>NW_008692358.1:351-37823 GCF_000695815.1 Acanthisitta chloris
TTTCTGGACTGCCAAAATGCACCAAAGCAAATTGTGTGGTTTCATAACAGCTATATTTGTCCTCAATTTGAGCACTGAATTCCAGGTATTGCAGAAATCAGGTGGTAAATTTAGGTATTCATGATGCTGTCTTGCTGTGAGATACCAAGTTTCAGATTTTTATGATCAGATGTAGTTCAGCACTTAACAAGTAGAGTCCCAAGCTAGCAAGTCCAACTTTGCCCTCAACCCTTTCTGACGGATCACTTTATAGCTCAGGGTATATAAAGGAAACTAAAGAAACATGCTTTTACATAATTTGCCTGTGGGGACTTTAACAATATTAAGGTTACTTCTGTACTACTTTGTTTTGAAAATGACAGTTTTTCCTTATACTCTTCTGAAGCATATTACTTTCTGCCACAATGTTTTGGCTTTCCTGCTTTCTCATCTCACCATTCATACTCACTTGCCACTTGTCCTGCCCAGCCAAGGAAGAGGGAAGCACCATGTTCCCACTTCTGTCCTTCCCACACCCCCTTCCCAGGGAAAACTTCCACCACCAGCAGCTTGTTTTCTGTGTTCTTACTTTTTGTGTTTTCACACACACATCCCAAAACACCTGGAAGTACAAGAGAGTAATGGTATTCTAAATGTTGTATAAACCTGTAATTTTATAGTGTTCTTGGCCCATTCTCTGAGTTGCTGTTCCTGTAAGCCACTTTTGCGATAAAATAGGGAAATTAAATTCTACCAAATACTCCAGTATAAGTGATATTTCCTGGACAGAGAATCTTAGAATGAATTGTGTTGGAAGGGAGGGACCTTAAAAATCATCTGGTTCCAGCCCCGTCTGCAATAGGTGCCTCTCACTAGAACAGGTTGTTCAGAGCCCCATCCAACTTGGCCTTGAACACTGACAGGGACGGGGCATTCACAACTGCTCTTCTCTAACAAGGCCATCAGTTTCTTATTTATACCCATTACTCAGACTAGAGCAGCTGCTGAGCTTGAGGGAAGGCTGTGGCTACAGATGTGACCCTGAGAAGCACATGGTCACTTTAACCAGCAGAGCTGATGAAGCTACTGTTGCCAGTCATCCACCCCACCCCACAGGGTAGATACCTGAGCCACCCATCGAATAGCTCCCAAAGCACTGGAAATCAGTGATGGATTTTCTTATCTTTAAGCAGTGCACTAAAAGTTGTTGGTGTGTTGGACAGACAAGAGGCTTAAAACAATGTCAAAGTTACCTCAGATTAGGTATCACCTGTGAAATTTGTACTATTGGATCCCATCTTGCGCTTCTCTACACCACAGCCTCCACCTTGCAAATTCTGGCACAGCACCGTGGCCACCTTCCAGCACACATCCCTCCATGTGCACAGGTTTGGCATCCTGCTTTACAGAGGTGTAGGAGGTCAACACACTGCAACAGCCAAGGTCTCTGTGGTCCCAGTTGGGCTGTAACTCCAAGAAAAGCTGTGCAATAAATGTGTCCTGGCAGGAGATGCACTGTATTGCTTACTGTTCCTCCTCATGCCACACACCTTCCTTCCATCCTCCCTCTCACTGGCCCTGTCACACATGCTGGGGAGGAAAGGAAGAGTAAAGCTGTTTTGAAGCCCTCTTTATCCTCATCTTCCTTCATCCACTGTGCTGAGTGGTACTCAGGAAAACTTCATTAACTATTAAGAGGAAGATGCTGTGGATGTAGTTCTGTGTGCAGAACTGCAGTCTTGTACTGTCGCCAGTCATACCTGTCTTATATGTAAACTGATGGGGGCACAGTACTTATTTTGTAATTTTTGCATGTTTGCTCAAAATTCTTGCAACTTTCAATTTTTGAAATAAAGATTTTATGTGATATCTACCCTTAAAGATACTTTTTTTAAAAATAATATACCTTTTAGAAAATGAAAAATTAGCCTCAAAATCACTTTAATTTTTAGTTGAAAAGACGAGTTGTTACCAAACTGAAAATATTCTAGAATTGTGCTGAATTTATTTTACTAAATGCATACTTCAATATATAGCAATAGCCAATATATGTAGCAACATAGCAAAAATATATAGCAATATATACTTCACACTTATCTGAAAGAGGACAGTGAAATATCTTACTTGATTTGACACACTATGGAGCTACAAATAATTGCTGTAATGTAAAAAAGTAAAAGTAAAACTTGACAGAGCAAAGAAAAGGTTTGATCAACACTGGCTTCTCCTGGAAAATGTGAGAAGAATTTAACCATGTTTTCGAATAAATAAACCATCATATAATTTAGTATGATGAAATCTAAGTTCAATATGAAAAGAAAATTAAAAATTAACTGACTTGATAACAAGACAGAATTACTGTATCAAAAATACTTTATATCGAAAAAATAAACCTTATGGGCACCTTTGCAAAATGATGCTTGTAACAAAGAAAATCCTTCAGAAAAAGGGTAGTCACAATTGGAACATAATAGGCCAGTAAATTTCAAAGCAATATTAAATTCAAAAAAATCCTAGTTGTTTTTCTGAAGTTGCCTAGCTTATCCATTCCTTCCAGGCATTTCCCCAATAAACTTTGATGTACTTATGAGCCTGATAGACAACAAAAGGGATGCCCTCCATCCAAACCACTGTTGAGCAGCAACTTTTAAAACATAGTCTATAGCAGACTCAATAAAATAACAACTAAGTATCTGACTGACTACAGCAAAACCATGAAAACCTAATGAGATTTCTGTCTGGTAAATTAACCCTTGACCACATTTTAACCTTCTGATGCTGACTCTTTCAGCAGGTTAACAGTGCTTATTTTATCATGTTGCTGGTGGCGTACAACAAAGTAGTATATAAGAGCAAAATTAAAAAGAAAAAAACCCAGATAAATGAATAGGGCAGATACTTGCCCAACAGCATGGCTTTTTGTAAAGCCTTTGTTTCAAATGCAGCATCCAGGACTAAACCTTAAATCAGGAAAATGGCAAGTACCAGTAGGAAGAAAACACATAGTGATTATATCCATGTGCTAAACTATCAGATGCAGAATTAAAAGTATATGCAAACAAGTATCCTCAAAGAAAGAAGGAAAGAAAACAAAGAAAACAAAACCCCTGTTTTGTTGTATGAATTAATGCATGCATCATTGTATTTTAGACCTATCATTGCACAAACCTAGAAGCCTCCACAAGCAGCTGCATTTATATGTCCATTTACCTGATAGCACAATGCAAGGCAATTTTCAGTAAACATTTATGTGCTACGAAATCATGCTGGACAGAAAAACTAAAAATGTTTCAGAAACAGTGCAAGAAACCAAAAGCCCAAACAAATCTTTAATTGCAACGCATGTCAGTGATATCCTGAGCTGCACCAAAAGAAGTGTGATGAGCAGGGACCTGCCCGGGGTCACCACCAGCTCTGGTGCCAACATTAAATGGACATGGACCTATTGGAGAGAGCCACTAAACTGATCACAGGGCTGAAACACCTCTCCTATGAAGACAGGCTGAGAGAATTGAGGTTGGTCGGCCTGGAGAAGAGAATGCTCCAGAGAGACCTGTAGCAGCCTTTCAGTACCTATAGGAGCTACAAGAGGGCTGGAGAGGGAGTTTTTACAAGGGCACAGAGTGGTAGGACAACAGGGGAACAATTTTAAATGGAAAGGAGGCTGATTTAGATTAGATATTAGGAAGAAATTGTTTACTATGAGAGTGATGAGGCACTGGAACAGGTTTCCCACAGAAGTGGTGAATGTCCTATCCATGGAAATGTTCAAGGCCAGGTTAGATGGAGCTCTGATCAACCTCGTCTAGTGGAAGGTGTCCCTGCCTATGGCAGAGGGGTTGGAAATAGATGATCTTTAAGGCCCTTTCCAACACAAACCATTCTATGAAAGGTCAAAAGTAAATTTAGTTTAACAGTATTTTCAGCCCTTATCACAACTAAGACTTCAAACCACAAAAGCTTTAGAAAGGAGAAGGCCAGGCAATGCTCTTAGAGCACTGTCCCATTTGTTGGAGCAAAGTAACTTCAGTATTGTTCTGGTTCTGGCTCTCCTAGTAGTCTTATGGGTAATTCCTATACAGGCAAACCCTGTCATCTCACAGGAGGGGTTTTTTGTGCCTATAAAGTGAGATATTGTTATGTTAATCACTTGAGAAGTACTGTTGAAAATAATAGAAAATCTGTTACTACTGATTGTGGAGATACTGGCTGCATCTAGCTCCTTGGATTGTCCTAATCTAGTTTCTTCTGCAACTTTCAAGGGCAAAAATCACTCTACACATATGTAGTAACTTCAGTGAGTTGCCACAAAACATGAGTGATGAGGGAGAATGCTCAGCTCTGCATACCATCACAACCAAAGCAGTAAGCAGTCCTCTACTACAAAGCACCAGAAAACAAGTTAAATGACAGTTTGATTGACTAGTATAAATCATCATTATTCCATCACAACAATGCTCGTTTCCTGACCCACAGAGCAAATCAAAATGAAATAAAAATGATACTAGCCCAGGACCTAATATAGCAGCATATGAGTCACTGGAAGAGCTAACCAAGTTAAAGCACATAAATGTACGTTGTACTATGTTCTTGTAGGATCAGCAAGTTCCAAACTTGCTCTCTTTGCAATTAAAGTCATGAAATAACCAGCCATGATTAAGTTATAATGAAGTAGCCTAGAAGTCACTTGAATATCAGGCTAGTAAAAGAAATTGTGCATAACCCTTAATCTCACAGATAGCTCTAATTTGCATGTCCTCCTGTATGGATACCAAGAGAGATTCGTGCAAACACTTTGGAATCGTTCACATACTTTATGTGAGATCTCAGCTCCAATGTAGTACATAGAGATTGTAGAAAACCTCAACTTTCCTGGTGCAGTTATGGTCTAAGGCAAACATGAAGGAAGGAAAGGAAGGTAAGTGCTTAAAACTCGTGTTTACTAAGTTTACTGGAAAATTTGTCATTTAGAATTTGTTCAGTACACGTTAAATGGCTATGGACATCATTTAAGCCCTCCTGACAGCCCAAAAGACAGAAGACACAAAGATGACACAACGTGCCCTTTCAGAATTACAGACTTTCACTCAAGATCACTATTGGACATGCTCAGAGCTTGAACACAGATATTAACATAGCAGCAAGAGGTCTGTAGGAAAAGGCAATGTCATTTATTAAACAAGTGGCTATAATGACAAAAAACCAAAGAAGCTTCTGGAGCCCAAGAAGGTGCTCTGCTCTTTTTTTTTCTAGTAACTGCATCAGCTGGAGTAGTAAAAAACATGACCTCTCTCTACAATTGTTCATTTATGAATTTTGGCAGTAACAGCAATAATCAAAACTGTTACTATTAGCAGGCAACAGCTATATTGATATTGTGTCATATATATACACATGTAAAATCATAAACTATTAAGACCTAGCCATCCACTTCCACCTGCATACCATCCTTAAACCCAGATGTCTGAATACATCACGAGTCTTTAAAGACAAACAGCACTGCAGTCAAAGAGAGAGAACAAAATCTAAGCACAGCTCCATGCATATAAAATAACAAGACACTGAAAAGCAGATATAGATTACTTATAGAAAGAAAAAAATTAAAAGACAGTGAACAGTATTTCTTCATTTTTTTTAAAGTAGTAAAGACCTGAATTAATAGCAGGCACAAATAAGAAGACCTAGATAAATCAAGATATTAGTTGAAAAGCACATTGTTGTAAATGCTGTTTGAGAGACAAATCCTGCCCCAATCTGCAGTTAATTAGGAAGCAGCTTTGCTGTCAAGAGGGTGAGACATTTGTGTTCCCATTTTTGTTCAGGTGAGGAATTTATATATTTTTTTCATCTATTTACTGTAAGGACCCTGTAGCTAATGCAGAAGAAACAGACTATATTAACTTCTGTGAGGATAATCAGATCATATACATTACGATCATATACATTATGATTCTCAGTTTTGCCATATTTAATATACTCTTTATTTTCAGTTGTTAAGAATGCCAGCCTTGCAGCAGGGCTCTGTTGTGCCAGAGAAGGTGCTGAATAAAGATGGTGATCTCTGCCTTAGAGAGCATAGGTGTTTGTTCATCAAAACAGAAAAGAAAGCTCCCTCCCAACCCAAACGAATGTACTTGAGAGGCAGAGGTAACAAAAAAGTAGCTAGGTATGGCTTCTATCTGTGCCAGGCAGAGATATTTTAAATCAGATGTTTTAAGGCAGCATTTGAAAGAACACAATGTATGAGGTTCCTGAGTTTTCAATGGGAATTTTTCCCAAACAAAGCAAAAAGTAGAAAATGTGGGGCATTGCAGACTGTCGTTACTGCTTTTATGGCTATTACAGCTATTAGACAGCTACCTAGAGCAGACAATATCACAGTTAGGTTAAACTACATTGCCAAGAGCCAAAGACAGAGTACATCTATGAAAGATGGTTGAGTAGAGCATGGAAACCGGGGGGGAAATGGCAATACAGACAAGGAGCTAGTCCTTAGTATTGCTGCATGGCACACACAGGCATGGATGCCAAAAGAGAAAGCAAAGTTCAAATATAAGGAAATTGCAGGTAGGCAGTGACTGGGAAAAGCTAATGTTAGTGAGGTTTAAATTGAGGACTAAACAACTATATTTAGTCATGTGGTAAGTAAATTCCTCATTGGGAAGAAATTCCATGTGGGAAGAAATCAGCTAAAAATGGAAACTAAAATTATACATACAGATGGAATAGAATGCACAGGAACTACTGGCCAGAGCCCCCCCAAATGAATTATGCAAGTCGTCACAGAAATAATAAATGTCACTTACCAACACAGTAACATCTGAACCCTTAGAATTATAAAACCCAGAACATTTAGAAGCAGGAAGCAATTTTTTTCATGCAGTGAATTTAATGTGCTTAAAAACTTTCATTTGAACCTCTGAAAATCTGTTCGCAAAATAAGAAAGAATAATTACACCTGTTTTTCGAAAAAGGAAAATGAGGCTCTTGTGAGTATACCAAGGATCAATAAGAGGGACAAATGTTGCATGCTGGGAGAATTTCAGTAATATTCAAGGACTTCATTGCTTCTTTGACCTAGCTATATTGGGTCACCAAACCCAGCTCTGATGTTAGAGGCTTCTTCCACATAGAGTGCATAAGGTTACCATCATTCACAACTTTGCAATTCATTAGTTTTCAGTATTTGGAAAAGAGGGGAGAAAGAAAGAACATGCAATCTTTGAATGTTAGGATTTTCATTTTTGAAAGTATCATGTTTTAATAAGGCATTAAATTACTGGTTCTTACTGGATTTTTTTGTCATAAAGGTGGTTTCTTGTCCATTGAAGAATAGATTGTATTTTAAAGTGTCTTGCATTCAACCAAACAAACAAAAAAAAGGAAACTAAAAGCAGGAGGTGTAATTAAAGCCCTGTTATTTGTGGCAAGGGCAAAATGAGGCAAATATATTCTAGCCCCACCTGTAACTCCTGCTATCACAGATACAGGTTCACCATAGGGAAGTAAACAAGATGACTGCAGATTAAAGGAAGCTGCCCAGTTCTTGATCTCTGAAATATATTGCTATGGATTCACAAAATTTTAGTCCTTTCGGGTCTGTACAGCTGTAGAAGAATTCTCCAGTGGCTTTCCATTATTGTAGATTAAACAATTGGTTCTACAACTAAAATAATACATATTCTGAGAACTGTCTGCTGCCTTAATAAGTAAACAGCATGTGTACCATCCACAAAGAGCAAAAAGGATTCTTGTAGCATGGTGACATTTCATGATCTTGTGTTTCTTTCTAACACCCTTCAGGCTGAGGCATTTACTCTACTGTAAATGTGAAAAACATTTTTTACATAAGGAAACCCTCACAAGCCATTCTGCTCCATCTATATCCTTGTGCATATTATTCTACCTATTAATTCTTATCATAAAAAGAGTGTAACAGAGTAGTAAAGCAGAGATTTTGAAGACAAAGTCTGTACAATCTCCTGTTTTGTTTTAAAGGAGGAGAAGGGGGTAGAGATTTTAACAAATCTTCCACTAACCTTATTACACTTTACTCTAGCTTTCTATTTTGTCTCTGTTTTTATTAGGTTGGCACAGTATTAAATTGGGTGGTAAGTACTCTACATACAATTGTGGAAACACTATAGACCAAGATTTAAATGCAACTGAAGATTTTTGGGTTTTTTTGTGAGGGGTTGTCAGTGTGTCTATGGGGAAAAAAATGTACTATTGTGAAAAAGATCCACAGAAGCAGCTGCTCTTAAAATGTCATGCATAGGCACGGCAAGGGTTGCACAAAGTTTCCACTACTTTTGAAAAAGGGTGTTAAAATAAAATAATAATAATTTAAAAAATATCAGTTCAACAAATGCCAGTCAGTCTGAATGGAAATTTTCAGTTTGGCAGAATTTCAGAAACAGAATGGCAGAACAGAGGCAGAAGGATCTGACATTTATTTGCTTGACTTTTGAAATCACATCTTGGTTAAGAAAGAGGAAAAGAGAAGAAATAAACATCTCTAAGAAAAACAGCAATATAAAAGGTACAGTTTATGTTTGATAGGACTCATTATCTAATTACATTATATCATTCTCAAACTAAGATTTAAAATACAGAGATCATATTTGGCTTTTGAACATAATAGGCTTGACTGGCATTCATATTTTTAATTTTGGTTTGGATTCATCTTTATTTATTGTAATTTTAGTTTCAAGTGCTAAGTTTAGCTCTCTTTCAGTGTTAATTGCAATGTTTATTTTTCTTTTTAATTTTAGAGGCCTGCAGTACAGTTTGAACTGGAGATTAATTAATAATTCCTGGTAAATCACATTCTAACAGGAAATATTTGAATCCCATTGTGAACAGGGCCAGGCTGTATTTAAAAAAATATAACATCATCTCATTCAGTTAGAATCTAGTGCAAGTAGGAACAGAAGCTCAGAATGATACAGAAATCCTCAGATTGTAGATTTGCCTCAGAAGAAACCATATGAATGTAAGACTTCTCATATCTAAGGTTACAATCTCTGCAATCTGCTACTTTATTCAGGATGTTCCTGTTGCAAACTCTTGTTGATTCTTTCTATTATCATCGCTATATTTTTGATGGTGGCCTAAGAAAGAACCCTGTTTTCTATTCACATCTTACAAAGGAAGGCTCAGATTTGCTATGCACAGTC
The DNA here is from genome assembly GCF_000695815.1 of Acanthisitta chloris. Lineage (NCBI taxonomy): Eukaryota > Metazoa > Chordata > Aves > Passeriformes > Acanthisittidae > Acanthisitta > Acanthisitta chloris. The sequence goes on from NW_008692358.1 coordinate 9,510, forward strand.
TCTTGAGTCAGTGTGATTTATTTTTTTTCCCCCCTCCACACAGGGAAGATACAAAGGAAAATAAACCTGAGTTATGGAACTTTCTTGCTTGCTTTCTCTTCCTGTTGATTTGTTTCATCAACTCTGATTACTAAATTTAATTTTATAAATGTAATTCATGGCAAAAACATGCACTAAGTTTTTGAGGGCTAACACTAGACTACAAGTCAAAGAAAAACCTTCCAAGGAAGACTTCCAGCCTACTAAGTGGATATAATTTTTTTGTTGCCTTATTGTCTGGATGCTGTTCTTTCCTGTCAAGTTCTCTTCACAGGATGTCAAAATATTAGTTTCCAAAACTAAAAGATACAGGATGAAAATTACCTTTGTGTTCCAGGGAATTTCATGTCATCACCACAAAGATGCCGTCTTTGGCATAAATTCCTTGGATGACATAGATGCAAAGGAGTAGTTATATACACAAAGAAGCACCTATACACGCTTAAAATTATCTAAAAACCTAAATATTCCATTCACAATTCTGCCCTTAGGATAGTAAAAATGGTGTACTTGACAGATACGTGATAGTTGGTTAGGATATACTTGGACAATGCTCAAAGGTTTAAGAAATTAGTAAATTGTTAGAGCTGGACATAATGCAACTCAGCTCCAACGTTTTACCACAAGGATACCATGGTTGTATACACAAAATCGAATTAGTTAAAAATGCCATCAACAAATGACAACTGTAAAATGACAAAATATCCTAGTATTTCAGCTAAATCACATGGTAAAAATGTGGATGCCCATAAAGTATATAGCTATGTTCTATAATAAAACATTGGATCCATGCCAGCAAATGCAGAAAGTGTAAACTAAGCCTTGAAGCTGATAGCCTGAAAAATTAAAGAAAATTATATTAGAAATTGTTTTTCTAAAATAGTTGGTGTCACCTCTCAAATACAGCTCATAATTAAAACAACTCTTTTCTCCTGTTTTTGCCTACAATCTCACAAAATCATAGCAAAATATGAGGAATAATCATCATGATTCACTATGAGGTCATTCAAATCTCATATTTATCACGTAGGTAATTCATTCTGTTCAAAGCATCTTCTCTTACGTAGCTAAAAACCAAGATGAATCCAGTCGGTCAAAGGTCTGTATTTGAAGAAATAAAAAATGACTTTAATGTCCAAAAAGTAATTTTTCTTAAGTCAGGTATTGCTAACTGACTACCAGCTCAGTATCCTCTTTAAACAAGCTTGCACTACAGAAACCTTTACACATACACAAATCAAATGTTTTCTATTCACCTACTTGATATCTCCTAGGTAATTGAGATATCCAAGTATTTGTGGTCATTTTCATCAACCTGACTAAACAGAGTTTTGTCTATACTTAAAGTCCCTTACACTAGCTTGTTAAAAACACATTTCTTCTCCCAGTCTAAAGAGAATCATGAGATAACCTGTTGGTCTATAGGAATAATCATTCTATGAATATAGTCTCTTTTGTAGGGAACTTTGCCTAGACCTGCTTTCTGAACTGATTTCTAACTCGAAGACTTAACTGAAACTTTACTTCTTCAGAGAAATCAGAGATTTAAAATTGAAGTTCAAAAATACATGTAAAATTTTTACTTTAAGAGGCTATGTCAGGATCCTAGAAGATCATCTAGAGTTTAAAAATGGGACTCTAAGTCCTCTCCTTTCTCCTTCTGTCTTGTACCAGTGCATAGAAGCCAGAGACCTATGGGTTTGCCAAGCCATTCTCCTTCTGATGTTCCTTTATTGGGATTATGGCACATAGAGTCTTATTTCCTTATCTAGAGTAAATAAGAAAAACGTGTGTGTGTGAAAAGATGGCAAGTTGAGAAAACAGCCTTTTATTTTCTCCCTTTTTAAATATATATATGAGGAAAAGCATTTGGAAGTTCACATACAGAACTTCCCAGGAGTATAAAGATATTTTGTCAATAAATGTTGCAAGTTTCCCAAAGCTTTATTTTTGTGGTGCTGGCTAGTTTTCCCAATTCTACTTCCAACTACTCTAGCCTTTTCCTTCTGTAATAGGTCAAGAAGTATGAGTTCTTGGTTTCTCTACTGTGAATACCTCCATGATCAGAGTCTGTTAAAAGCTGTTGTGAATTGCATTTGAGACCTTGGCCCATACATATCACTCCTTCTATTACTACTTTAGTCCATTTTTTTACTTAGTGCAATTTGTTGCCTGTATCCCTGTATATTGTATACTCTGGAGAACTGGGAGTGATTAAAGCTACTCAGTCTATAAGGCTGTAAATATGAGCCTTTCTCATATTTAATAGTAATTCATCTGTGAAATTCTTATAACTATAATCATGACTTTAAAACTTTTAACTCATCCCTCACAAAACTGTACATTTGCTGCATGCTGACGCAGATTTGATAGTAAGTAAACCAGCAGAAACTGCCAGATGGATGATTGAGCTGCAGCTCCACTTTTAAAGGTGGTAGATTGGATGCTCCATGTAGCAGGCACTCTGGTGCTTTCCACATCAAATTTTTCTAATTTCACCAGAGCTATTTTGCTATACTGATTCTCAGTTAAATTTATTAGATGGCTTCCTTTTTTTTATTCTAGCCAAAAAGTCCAGCTTCAAGTATACTCTATTTGTTTTTCTATTTGTATTTCTATTATGTATCTCTACTTGTTATTCAAGCATTCACTATTTCCTCCCATTTAAAAAAACCCAAAACAAAACCAAAACAAGTGAACATAGAAATGCACTACCCAAGTCTGAAAAAATCAAAATATTTTTTATATGACACTTAAAAAATACTAGGCTGCTTTAAATATGCCCTTGACACTTTTAAAAAATGTTTAAAAATAGTAGAATGAAATATTTCATATTACCATATAGGTTAAGTTTTAAATTTATAGATATTTTTGATGACCGAATTTTAAAAAATATTTTAACTGTTCTGAAACAAATTCACCTTTCAAATTATTTACATAGTTATGGAATTACTAGTGGCTACAAAGAAAGAGGGATGCTGGCCTAATTTCTAGGATATGGTACAGTAATGAAGGATGATTGAACTAGTGTTTCTGTAATTATTTTAGTTTTCCTCCTTACTAGAAAAGAGTCATTGTGGGCCGCACTGAGTTCTTCAGAGCTCAGGTCACAAGAAACCAAACTGAGCTAGTTTTTGGAAAATTCCTTTGACAGCTTTAGAAACAGGATGTGATTTCACCATTTCCTAAGTAATGGTTTCTTCCTAGTATCTTTTGATTCTCCTGAAGGCACCTGATGATACAGTTTCTGCATAAACTAACTTCAGCTCTTCAATAGTGTTTCCATGCCACTTTGCTGCAACAGCATAGTAAGTCAAGACTATTAGACATAATTTATTATAACTTCTAAAGGTTTCTAATGTATTCTGTGGCTCTTACTAGCAATAGATCTTTTATTGCATGTGACGCAGTCAGCTAAATGTAGTTTACAGGGTTGTGCAGCCTATCAAATTTCTCAAGCTCCCTCAGAAAGATTTTATCAGAGCTTAAATTCAGAGCTTTTGTCTGAAAGCACAAGTACCTCCCTGATCAGAGCTAAGAGAGACCAAATACTTCTGGCATTTACTAAAAAAACCCGAAAACGCAAACAAATGAAAACACATCATCTTGTAGCGAACTGAGCACTTTGGGAAAATGCTAGAATGGCAACTCAAAGTATCCACACTGTGCATTTCAAAAGTAGCAGTTTATATTAGGTTTAATATAGCAGAGAAATCTGTGCTGCCAGTACTGTCTGACAAACATCCCTCAGCTTTTCCAAGGGGAACACGTCTATGGCAAGAGTGCAGTTTGAGTCTTGATGAGTATTTAGGCTTAGGCTTCTTGAGCAAAGACTGTCAACATGAAAAGTATTCTTGCCAACTGTAGCGGTGCTTTTGCAAGACCACTAAACACAATTTATTTTTTTATGTCTGAATATAGCATTTCTTATATTTGTCATGCTTTCCATATGGATATCATCTGCTGTTCTGAATGTTTAATGGTGCAATAGAAGTTACAGAAACATGTTCAGAAGCCCTCACTTATCTGTACAAACATCTCCAGAAGCAACTCTTGCAAAAATACTACAAATCACTTAAGAGTGAAACACTAAACATAACTCTCCTCATCATGAATACAAAACCATATTCATTCTCTTTATCACTCTTAAAGTAAATTAGTAAGTATCAGAATGACAAGAATGGAAAAAAAAAAGAGTGGCTTGCTTGCTTACTAAGACTGACAATGATAGTGTCATATGCTGTTTATTAATAGCAAAGGCTTTTTTAAACAGTGGTATAGTAACCATTATAGTAAAAGAGAAAGCTATCAGAAGCATTAAATATCAAATAAGTCACATCTAGCAGGTCTGAAGACGGTATTTGGAAAATTACAAGAGCTGACCTATTCATACAAGAGCTGCATGACTTTCAGCATGACCAGAGAGGATCATTTCGGTTTCCTATTTTCAATTACTTTTTATGTAAGAAATTAACTTTAGGAAATTTTTAAAAAAATAAAAATTGAAGGAAAAAAAAGGCTAAGAACTTTGCTGCTTTAATCAGTCAAATTTTTAGAGTCACCCTTGGAGCAGACGACATTTCACTAATTCTAAATCAAAATTTACCTTGCCAGTACAAATTTAATACAACAGTTCCTATTTTCATTTTAATTATTGATACCAGTCTGAATTTCTAGCCCAATGTATATGAATTTTTTTGCTCTTACTAAAATTTCCATAGAGATGGCAATTTTGCAGAGTGAGCTCAGTGCTATTTTGTCTAGTATTATAACTAAAGGACTGTTCTGGGTAATGTCTGGTGTAACTAATACTAGTGGGGTCTAGCAGTCTTGATATGGAGCTAGGAAAGTACACACTGTTCATATGCAATTATTCAGTTTTTTACAAAAGAACAGAAGACAAATCTTTAAATTACCTACAGCTTTTATGTTCACTGAAACTAGGAAGAGGAATAACATTCTCTTGAATGGACATGTAGAGTATCACCTGAGAAGTCTCATTTACAGGAATTTTCCCAGGGAAAAGGGCAAAACAAAGTGCATATGCAGTAAAAAGTATCATCACCACATCAACACTAGACACTCAGAAGGAATGGGCGTAGACAAAATAGCAGGTACTTGACACTTTTAGTCAGAAATTTTGTTCAAGAATTTCTTATAGACCAGAATTTCAGCAAAAAGTTTTGTAAAATGTTGATGGAAAAACTTATTATCAAATTTCAAGCCAAAATGAATTCTGATATTAGATCTCCATTCACACAGTACAAATTACTGATGGGGTAGCAATGACTGTACTTACAGTTGAGCTTGGTTTGGCTGGGTAAACTGTGTTAATTTTAAGTTTCAGTTCTCTTACTTTACCTAGTATTTCAAATAAACAAAGTCCTTAAAGTGAAAAAAGAATGCAATTCATATGCTTGTGAGGTTTATATGCAATATGGTGTATTTTGCTTTTTTTTGTATTTAAGCAGAACAAGTGTGTGTGAAGAAACAGAGACAAAAAGTAGCAGAGTGCATTGTAGTCCTCTTGACCATATCAAATCAAAGAGACTCCCAGAAGTTTTCCATGCTTCCCAGAAACATCATGCACACAAGGAACATAGCTCAGCATGCTGAGGGACTGAAGCTGGGACCTCATCCCTGCAAGTGTCTTCATAGATTCGTAGTTTAAGTGCTTCTGAGAACATAGCTTAGCTCTTTGGTGTACCACAAGTATGCAGCCGTTTTGCTAAAAAGTCCCAGCTGTATAGTAATCAGCACACATTTTTAATCCATCCGTTCTCTGCTCTGAAATGGCAATGCAGCATAATAGAGAATTTTAACAAGCCTCCACTGCATTCAGTTATAATCTTTGCATGAGCCAGTACTTCATTTCTGTAGGTGATAAACCAGTACACCATGCAGACATTCAACAAGACTGTAAGACTTGAATCTCTAACATAAGTTAGAGAGGGATTTACTGGGGACAGATGACATAAAAGTAGGAGGGTGATAAGGATATTACCCATGCCCAACAACACTACCCAGAATTATACATTTTCCTTGTTGCATAGTAAGACAACAGTTAGGTTATCTTACTACATAGCACACACACTCTGCCCTCCAACACTGCAGCCATGTTCATCCCTTAAGGACAAAGGTGAAACCTTGGTAACATCATACACACATTCAGTGTTCTTTGCAACTGAATGTGTGGAGGGATTGTTCTCGACTTATAAAAAACCCAAACAAACAACACCACCAAAAAACCCAACCAACCAACCAAAAAATACCAACAGAAAAACCTGGGAAAATGCTTCAGTAAGATCTATTTTTTAAAGCACTGTCCTTAAGCAGTAGAGCAATTTTTTAGAGCACAGCCAGCTGTAAAACAGTATTTGACAGAACGGTCTGTTATTTATCTGCACAATGACATCCCAACTTTGCCAATATCTTCCTGCAACTTCTCATTGTAGTGAGTGCTTTTCATTTGTCCACTTTGAAAATGAAAAGCTTTACATTTCTAAAGGCAGGGATTTCTGGAATAAGTAATATTTTTTAAAGTGAACACCTCAACTACTCCTTGCTGCACCCCAGAATGTTTTGCTAACTATGCACGATCACCTGCTTCTGTGAAAGGACTAGTCTCTCCTTTCATCTGGAAGGTTTACCTGCCCGGTATCCAAAAGTCATGCCAAAGCTCACAAGTATCCCTTTTCCAAACCACATGGTTTTTAACAGACTGCAGTTTGGAGGCTACAGAGAAGCAAGACAAAGAGCCTGTGAGTGAAATGTCTCGCTCATGAAATCACACATGTAGCTGTTTTTTTCCCCTGAAATCTCTGATGCAAACATTTAGTTTTATACACATATAGAATTAAAATATAGCATTCCATCTGGACATGTAAAATCAGACTGTCTGTCCGTGAGCTATCTTTTTTATTCATGTGAATATATAGTGCAACTTATTCTCTACCAAAAAAGAAGAAAAGCAAAAATAATTATCTATGAAAACATTTATAAAAATATTAGTCTAATTAATTGATGCAAACTGACATTGTGACCTCAAATATATTCTGACAGAAGTAGCATATTTTATAATAATTGTCATCATCTTAAAGTTGGTCCATGAATTGAGTTTTATAATAAACTGCATTACTGTTGGCATAATTTTAAAATTCTCATTAATCATAAAGGTAAAATTGATGAGAAAAAGATTTCATCTCAGTCCTATCTATGTGATTTTCACATCAAAAATTTCAGCTAATTCTATTTAACATCCTTTTAGGGACTAGATTTTTAACCAAGAAATAGAAAATTATTAAAATATTGTTGATATTATACCACAAACAAAAATTGAAAATAGCTTTATAAGTACACCTCATGCACTAGCATAGAAATGATAGATTTTAAAGATTTGTCACAAAATTAAATTAATAATTAAATTAATAGAAGTTTATCTTCCTATAATCTCTAAATCTGAGTCCAAAAGTGAAATTGAGAAGTACTTTAAAATTATTTAAGAAATTAATTTAGATCAACGTTGACTAATGAAGAATATTTTTTTGTTTTAGAGCATTCATTCTTAAAACTCATTAAAAATTGATGCAATCCCTATGTTTTTGAAAGGAAAAAAATTCTATTCAGAGCATTAAAACTAGGATTTTGACAGATAAAGATGGATAAGTAGCTCCCAGCCCATACTGAACTCGACAGGGGCTATGCGTTACTAACATCTTCAGAAGCCTAAAGACAAATACACGTCTAGTACTTAATGTCAGCAATTTGGAAGAAAACTTTGTTATCAGTGTATGTGAACGAGACTGTGTTCCCTGTTTGGAGAATTTAATACACATCTGCTCAAGCATGTAAAAATGGCACTAGTCCCTATGGATTTTCCCATAGACCACATACAAACCTCATCTCATCTTAAACTGCAGCACTATGACCTACTTAAAAAAGTGTTGCATATTAAGTGCCTTAATGCAAGAAAAGAAAAAGCCTTAAAAATCCCCCACCCCAATACAACAATAACAACCACAAAAACACCTCATGGTACCTACAGGCTAAGCACCATTTTCTGTTTTGACATCTGTGTATATGGATGAGCTAAAGGGAATTTTCTGCCAAAATTTCTAAGGATGTTTGAGATATATTTTAATAAAGAAATTACATAGAAGGAAAAGTGCCATTTTTGCTTCATGTTGTCATGTCTATTGGGTTTTAGAGACTGGTGTTTTTAGAGACTGTTAATTATTGCTAAAGCATTTCACTTTTTTCTATTCTTTTGATTTGACTGCACTTCAACTATAAGAGTTCTTCCTTGGGAGGTCATGTGTGACATACAACCATAAATATCTGGCATCTTTTTCAAAGCATGAGCTGTGGTGCATCTTCTAAACTATACAAGCATATAAACTGCATCTTGAGAATCTCAAAAGTGCTTAAAAATCAATAATTGAGTGTTTTGTATGAGCATCATCAACTCTCTAGTGATGGCTTAAGAGGACTTTGAAAAAAGGTCATTGTGTAATACTTGAGAAAGTGTAACTCCTCTCACCTTCAGCATTAGAACATTTCTTCTTCTTAAAAATAATTGCTTAAAACCAGCATATGAAGCAAATAGTTTTCTTCCACATATAGATATTGCATACCAAAATAGTGTTCATTGTAGGATGACTAAAATTTCATTGTAGCTACTAGATACACAGACACAGGGAAAATCTACCTACGCTCGGTTTAAGTTACCAAGTTGTTTATTTGATCTGTTCCTTAGATCTGTATGTAAATCCATATTAAGTTGGTGAAAATATTTCTGTTAAATTCAGGAGAGTTTAATCACAATACGGTCCATTTTTTCACCCTTCCACTACATCTTTTCTAAGGAATATTTACCTTAGTGTAGCATATAAAATGGTGTGAAATAATTAGAATAAAACTTGCCTTCATAAGTGAATTTTAAATTTGAAGTATTGTGTAGGTGAAAGTGGAGACCTGCTTGTTTTAAATTTAATCGGAATGGAAGTTATATTCCCTGTGAATATTTGGCATTAATAGTAGATTAGCAATTTGTCATGAAGGATCATCCATTTAAATTTCACACCATGCTTAATGTGTTTTGTCTCCCCATCCCTAAAACCTAAAAAAACTCACCATAAGCCAAAGAGACTCTAAGCATCAGCTTTGAATATTCAACTACCTTGGCTTTGGTCATATCATAAACATGCTTCCACCAATTTTTAACACATTGTATAAACTAGTCACAAAAGAAAGCTTCTATTTCACTGAGAATGTACACTGTGACAGAGAGACATTCTCATACTAACCATCCAGTTTACTACAGCTTCCCTGGCAAAGAGGGCTAAAATGAAGGGATGTCAGGCAATTTTTGTGAAGTTTTGAGCTAATCTCAGGGTCCAAAGCACCTGAAGGATTTGAGAATCTCAAAATGCTCTCCCTCAAACTGGCTTCAAAGCCATGTCCCTCTGTTTCACTGGACATGTCCGTAGTAAATTGCTGAGGATATGCAGAGAACAGTGAATTGGATTCCACTGCAAAAATTATGTGGGATCATGAAAATGGCATAGATGTGGTAGACATATATATTCTTATCCCAGGAGTGTCTCACGAGGCAAACTAATAATCACTACACATTATACTATGTCAATACACTTCATTGCAAGTTTCAATACCTCTGCTCTCAATGTTCTATTTTTCTCCTTTGCATCAGTTATTCCAAAGTAAAGCCTTCAGGAAATATGTCATAGCGGCACACAAGTAAAAGAAATGGAGTTGACTGTTGTACAGATATAATCCACACTAATGAATGGTTGTATAGAAATATGCCCTAGTAACTTTTAAAGCAAATCTTCTTTATTAGTTAACATTTAAACCTTAAGTAAATTAATTCAGAATAACAAGTTTTCCTGGAAAGTTATGCTGTATTAGAACAATCAAGCACCTTAAAATTCCTGTTTGAGGTAATAGGACTCTCTAATTGCAAATAACAAACCCACAAGAATTTCTTTAATTCTTTGAGTATCTGCAACAGAATCCACTCAGTTTTCTGGTACATTACTGGCTGATGGTAATGTTGGGCTTCTAAAGTCCCCACACCTTGCAAATATAAAAACCTAACCACTGAAATTTTATTGCTAATGCAAATATTACATACTGATATCGTAAACATATGATGCAAGAAATGCCTGGTTCAGGCATAAACTTAACACACATCTGATTTTCTAATGGGAAGGATGTATAACTCGTTATGTTTCAAGACTAAAATTTCCAAACTTAGAGAATGGGTACTCAAAATGTAAGAGATAAAAGGACAAAGAATGCCAAAATAAAATAGCATCATAAAATGCCTATAACTTTTTATTCATTTGTCTTTTAAATGACTGTTTCTTTTTTCAGAGCAGAATTTGCTTCCATCATTTTTAGTGTAAAATGCTTATCACACCCTCCATGTAAAAAAAAGAGGATACTCAAGAAATGTTCTTCAAATCAATGATTTATAAAATATAAAGCAGATTTCACTTGATATTTTTCTCCTATCTTCAAGTTTTTGTAGCTATCCGAGACAAACGTTTCTTGGCTTTTTCTCCTTTTACAGTTTTCATAGGGCTACTCTACAACATAACATTTCAGGTTTAAAGATATTCATATTAGCATTAGAGATAGCAAATGTCTGTGTAATTAGAAGGATGAAAACTTTGATATTTTAAGGGCCTCGAGTGCAGCTAAAAGAAAACACTTCCTCTCAGGGGTAGTGGAGGTTATGTGAATCCTGTCAAGGGTGTCTAATGCCAAAGACATGCCACAAGGCTTCCATAGTGTGAGGCTTGAGGAGTTACTCAGGTCAGTAAAGCAGCACTGACTAGACCACTGAAAATGCTGAATGGATTCAACAGCATAAAAACATGATAAGACTGGAAGGGGTTATACTACAGGTATTGGTTACCTTTTCTTGTTGCTCTGTGAACTGAAGATGATGAGTACTTTCTTTTCTTACCCAGTTTTAAGTAACAAAGGAATCAATATGCAGATGCTTAGGAGAGAATCAGATGGTGAATGATAAATGACAAGGATCAATTTAATAAAACCTATCAAGCCACAATAGACATAAGCCATCTCTGAAAAAAAATTAAAAGAGATGGTTTGCTGGGTAAAGTGATTGTAATTGTTTTAATAGATTTTTAGTAAAGATTTTCATGTAGTCTGTCCTGGAAGTTTTATAGAAGTAATGGGAAAGTAAGGCTGAAATACAGCTCACGAGGCCATCTAGTCCATCCTCAGATCCAAGACACAAGTGTCACAAACCCCACACCTACCACAATTTGTCTAAGCAGTTCCTAAAAACCTCCAGCAACAGAGACTCCACGATCACCCTAGGCAAACTACTCCAGTGCTTAACTGCCCCTTACAGCAAGATTGTTGTTCTTGATGGTCAGACTAATCACATCACTTCTTGCCCTATCCAGAGACAAAGAGCTTATTCTCCCTCTTTTAGCATCAACTTTTTTTTTGCATATAGAAACATTAACATTTTCCTGGAATTTTCTGTTTTCTAAACCAAACTTCCTCAATTCTTTCATCTTTGCATACAACTCATTCTCTAGCTCACAGATTAAAGACAATTGGATAAAACATAAGGGGAGCTGCTTCAGATAGAAACATAAAATAGTATTAATTCCAATATTAATATGAATATTTTACAGTTATAGATAGTTATGGGCAATAACCATAGTTATCTAGGCATAAGTTCATCCATGAAGGGAAATGCAAATTTACCTAAGAGTCTTACAACTTTCACCATATTTTCTTATTGTTTATGCAGGTAACATCTAACTGCAGAAATGGAAGCTAAAAATCAGGTGTAATTAACTGTAGCTTTTTTTTTTAATGTGTATTTATAGCTACCTGCATTCAAATGAAGATCAGCATTAGCTGCATATGGGATTTTAAATACAGTAGCACATAGATAAAAGTTATGCTCTAAACTTTTTTTACAAGAAAATATGTGAGATATTGTAATGTCATGGAAATGGAGATTATTGCATTTGCAAACTACTTAAAAGAAATTACAACTTCACAAATCAGTATTTACTAGAAGAATGTCCTTAACTGTATATGTAATTGGACATCCCAGGAGATTTTCGTGTTATCAGCATTACCTGCATCATCTTCTACAGAGTGTTTTGGATTTTAGTATGGCAGTTGCTTTAAATTCCAAGAATCCAAAACCTGACATGAAAATTGTTGGCCAAAAATAGAATTTTCTTCTAATTACCATTGTTTTCTACTAACATTTTTCCATTTGTAGAGCTGACAAGTGCAATATTATATTTAATCTGAGTTAAGGTCTTGAAATATAAAATTAAATAAACACAGTTTTTCTTCCCTCATTTCATTTCTTGATCTTTTAACAATTCAGACTAACCATTGGTCAATGTCCTTGGAATTTGATATTTGCATTATCAGTAGCTTTACTTCTATGAATAATCTAGTTAAAGTCAATAGCACTCTTCATGAAACTGAGCTTATTAAGATATAGTTCTGTAATAGGTACAAAAAATATATATACTGTAGAAAGTGAGGATTTTTAAAGAAAACTAATGTGTATACACTGTAGATATTTTTATGACCTTTTATACATTATATGATTTAATTGTCAAAGGCATGCAATAATAGCTTAAAATTACACTGGTCCAAGTCTATCTATAGACTTATTCCATATGTGACAATGAATGTATGTTACATTTCTGAAAAGTGACTTTTAAATGTCCATTAAAGATGCCAATTGCAGAATTTGCCTATTTTCACTTATATTGTCAATATCACTGTCTCATACACTTCCTTTGACTTCTCAGCTGTTATGATGCCAATTGAAACAGTCTATACATCATTTGCCTACTGAAATAAAAAGACATTTTTGACATCTTTCATGTTTAAAATGTTAATTTCTGGTATATTTAGACAGGCTAAATATGACTAGCCTATCTAAACAACAGAACTGGAAAAGTTCAGTATGAAAACTCGCCCTATATTTCCAATGTCCTCTGCCAGTTATGAACAGATAGTTGATGCTGATTTTCTTCCAGACAGTGGGCTTTTGTTGCTTTGGTAGTACAAACTCTGAGCGATAAATTATGATACGGATTACACACACCAAAAAAAAAATGCATGAAGCAAAGACAAAAGATAGGTAAAAATCTCCTTCTGCACTCCAAAGTAGCTTTCTACGTCTTTGTTAGGATTTTACAAAAGTGAAGGGAGAGCAAGAACTTCACAACTGTTATCTCACCCATCCAAATAAAGAAGGAAACAGTGAGTCTGTTTGCTCCTCCCAAATTATCTTGCAAAATTCATCTTAGCCAACATGGACTTTTTGTACAAACTCCTTGCAAATTCAAAAGAGAAGAAGCTCTGTTTAAGTGACAGACATATTCAAGGCTTTTACAATGTCAAAGACCAAGCCGGCCATAACTGATTTTATACAAAAGCTGCAGATTACCTTTGAAATAATGAAATACCATTTGGCAAATTAACTCTGAAATTCTTCACCTTCCTTGGCTTAACTGGGACCTTCAATTTAATTTTACTTCAGGGTGTTTAACTAATTAAATGCAGTGTGGTAATGCAGAGCCTGATGGAGATCTTTTGTAAACACTGTTCTTCAGACACAGCACCTGTCTCTCAGATGCTAATAGCTTCTTGAGTATGCAGCAGCCTACAACATTTAGGGGTGGTGTGACAACACACATGGAGACAGAAGTATGACTGTAACCTGAACTTTGGTATAGATCTGTCTGCTTCCTACCTTATCGTTAGTTTTCATGTCTCTTCACTGCATGTTGTATCTCACTTGACTCTTCCTTTCTTTATATTGATGGAGACTTTGAAAGCCAAAAACCACTGGAAGGGCAGGAAATGCAAAGTGTGGTCACTTTCTCAAACCTATTATAAAATAAAATTGCTCAGTATCCTTTGCACAACATCAGGTTTCATTTATTGATTCAGAATAACATCATTATACCAGAAAATTCTGTAATATATTGCTACCTTTCAACAACCAAAAGTGGGGATGGGGGGGTGGGGGGAGAGGGAGAGGAGAAAAGGAGGGAGAGATAAATGATAAACATACTCTTGTTCTAAATTCTCTATAGAAGTCTTATAAACTCCACATACCTTTACAGCTGAAAATAACCATGAACTTCTCCTTATCATGGAAACATCATCATCATCCTGTGGACAGACTCCAAAATGATACCTCTAGCAAGTTCATTGTTTTAATCATAGAATTACAGAATAGTTTGGGTTGGAAGAGACCTTAACTATCATCTAGTTCCAAGCTCCCTGCCATGGAGAGGGGCACCTTCCACTAGACCATGTTGCGCAAAGCTCTGTCCAACCTGGACTTGAACACTCCCAGGGACAGGGTATCCACAACTTTCCTGAGCAACCTGTTCCAGTGCCTCACCACCCTCATAGTAAATAATTTCTTAGTACCTAATCTAAACCTACCCTTTTTCACTTTAAAGACATTACTCCTAGTCGTATTGCTACATGCTCTTGCAAAAAAATCCCTCAGCAGCTCTCTTGTAGGCCCTCTTCAGGTACTGAAAGGCTGTGATAAGGTCTCCCTGAAGCCTTCTCTTCCACAGGCTCACCAATCCCAATTCTCTCAGCTCTTCTTCATAGGAGAGGTGCTCCACCCCCCTAATCATCTTCACTTCCTGACCTACAGGTTGATGTCCTTCCTGTGCAGAGGAGCCCAGAGCAGGATGCAGTATTCTTGGTGGGTTTTCATAAGAATGAAGTACAGAGGCAGAATCATATAATTAAATAATGAAATCATTGAAACATCAAGGTTGGAAGAGATCACTAAGATGATCAAGTCCAACCTTTAACCTGGCACCAGATCTAGATGCCTCTTAAACACTTGATGGTGATTCCACCACCTCCCTGGACAACTTATTTCATTGCCTAACCACCCTAACAGTGAATTATTTTATTTTTCTAATATCTACTCTGAATATCTCTTGACCTGCTGGCCACATTTCTTTTGATGCAGCCTAGGATATGTTTGGCTTTCTGGCCTGTAAGTGCACATTGCTGGTTCATGTCTAGCCTCTCATCCACCAGTACCCCAAGACCTTCTTGGTAGGGCTGCTCTTGATCCATTCATCTGCCAGACTGTATTGATACTGGGGGTTGCCCCCCTTGCACTTGGCTTTGCTGACCCCCATGAGGTTACCTTGAACCCACTTCTCAAGCTTGTCCAGGTCCCTCTTTTTGCTTCCCCAGTCCCCATCTTGTGGTCCATCCACTTGAGAGGTATGGAAAGAGGGGTTACCATTGAAGGCTGAGGCAAAAATATTGTTGAGCACCTCAGACTTCTCCTTGTTCATTGCTACCAGTTTGCCAGCATTGTACATGGTGGGGTACACATCTTTTGACCTCCTTTTTCTGGCTGACATACCTGTAGAAGTCCTTCTTGTTATTCTTTGCATCCGTTGCCAAGTTCAGCTCCAACTTCGCCTTGGCTCTGGCTTTTATGTGCTGGAATATGGCCATCTCTATGTTTCCTACATTCCTCTTTTAGGTAGATACCTCTACTTTGCAAACTAATCCCTCAAATAGAAGAAAATGAACATGAATATATTTCATTGAACCATCTCTAGGCCCAAATAAAAAAAGACGCACAGAAAAACTCATTGATAGTGGTAGATAATGATGTGCAAAATGCATAAAACCCACCTCATAATAGTCTGAAATGGCCAATTTCAAACAGTGGAAATACTTCCCTTTTAACACAACAGTTATCTTCTCTCTAAATTACCTTTCCTTCTAGGCTTTCCACTTGCCAAGACACTCTCACTTTCCTGAAGATCATGCAAACACAGAATGGTAATGAATGTGACTCCATTTCTTCATATTTATGAAGACATCAGTAATAAATGACTAAATGATATTTTGACATTCTAATTTATAGGTGCAATCAATGTTCAGATTTAACACACTCCTTTCCTACTAAAGAAGTGAGTATATGTTCACTCCCCCACCTATTCCTAGAAATGATATCTTATATCTTAGGGATCCTGGTGCCCATCAGTCAAGGATCATGATACTTTTTAGTAATCAAGATAATTATTAAGAAATCTACAACATGGATTTCTGTTATACATTTTACAGGACCTGAGTTAAAGTTTTATCTCAGTGCTGGTGTGCAAGCAACCTGCAGGACCTTTACAGTTGAAAATCCTATTTTACACAAGTCATTCTCACCTTCATGATGGTACCATACAGGGCACCAGTCAAGAAGGCTGCTCAGGTACAAAATGACACTAAGTCATATTCTGCTATCCAGAATTTGCTGCAAAGGAAGTCAAAACAGGTGAGCAATGAAAAGTTTCTGAAAGTTTTCAGAGATGGACTGAAAGACTGTTCTGCAGTATATTTGTATATTTGCTAACTTTCCAGGAAAACATAAGTGAGCTCTAGACAATGTTACATTTGGTGCCTATTGCACACAGAGGATAAATAAGGCTTCTCAAATACTCTTGGCAGCCAGATCAAATGGCTATGAACCCAAAAGGAGAGGGAGAAAAATCCAGTATGATAACAAAACTCTCGAGTGTGACCTTACACTGCAGGAAGACAAATTAGAAATTCATTTTCGTGCCTAGATTTTCAAACACGCAAGTTTAGATATTTTTTCCTTAATTGTTTAACTTACACTGAGGTCTACAAAGAAATGGATAATCTGACTGTTAAATGTCACAAAAAAAAATAAAATATGTCCACTACTATAAACAGAGAAAAATAACTTTTTAAGTTTAAACCACAGAATTAGAAACAAGGGATGCTATGAGGTCTAAAACTACCACCCTACTTTCTTACTTACTAGGTTCACAATCTGTTAAATCATGTCTTGGCACATACATCTAGCTCTAAGGTACCATATGTAACATTTGGATTTTTTTTAAAAAAAACTTCCTCTAGTGGAAGCTGTAACTCACTACAAATGTCTAGCAAACAAACATCTATTTTGCTTTTCAGTGGTACCAAGTAAAAGTAAAATTGCATATAGAATAAAACAAGAATCCTTAGGACAAGATAATGCTACTGACATAACTGTTCTTTAACGTTTCTAACAGTAAAATCCCACATAACCCTTAGATTTCCCAATGGGGTAAGAAGAGACCTGCTTTCCAGTGAATGACTTGGCTCTAATCTCTACAGAAAGCTTAGAAACCTTCTATTTAGCTGTTGGAGTGTTTTGTTGTCTTTACCACCAACCTATAAATTTATCAAGATATTCATTGTAGACTTACCTCTTATTCAACCATTATTGACTGTCTGCCTGAGGTTTTATCGATGAGCAGTATTTATTCACTGAAAGTATAATGATGAAGCAATAGTTATGAACCTCTACAAGTTCTGTTCCAGCATCCAGAAGACAAAAAATGTACATATGTATTTCTGGAAAAAAAACCCTCAAGCTTTACTCATTCCCTCATGAGTAATAAGCAAAAATATTCTCTCTGAAAGCAACTTCTCTTATTTTCAGAGTTAAGTTTATTGTCACCATTTACATAGCTTAAATAGCAACTTTGAGATTATGACTCCTGAGCTTGTTAATTGGAACTGCACACCTAATTTTCCCTACCTCCTTTCCCCAGTGCGTGGAGAACAGAAGAACTACTTCATTATGCAGATCTTTCTATATTGAAATATAAATTGTGTATAGATGTTAAATAAAAATTTCAATTCTGTTCATATAATACACCTACTAAAAGGAGTAGTGTTGTGAAAACTGTAAGGCACCAGCAGAAAACAAGACAACATATTTAATAATGTAAGAAAGACAATAAAAGTAACTGAGCAGCAGACCCAAGGAGTTACTTCCTCTTGGATGGTAATGCATGTTAGGTCAGTTGTCTTTTTCTAAGCAGAGGGCATTTGACCCTTCCAGTGAATAGAGTCCGCTAAATTGCTTCCTGTTTCAGAGTCTGTTAAACCGCAGGGTGAACATCCTCAAGAAACCCGTGTGGGCTGACTATGGCCAAAGTGGATGCTTCAGGAGCTGCTTGTACTAGCAGAAACTTGATTTGCAACAGGGTAAAGGTTGAAAGATCAAAGATCATGAAATACAGACAATATAACAGTACAGGCAATGACTCTTCTGCTATTGCACAACTCATGTGAACAAAAAGGTACCTGGATTCCTCTTCTGTATCACAGTGGAAAAAAACCTGTTCAAGTAGAAAGTGTTTATCTTTGAACAAACAAACAAACAAAAAAAAATTGAATAAAGCAGAAAGCAATCATACTAGCTTGCTGCTAAGTTTCTAACTCAACAAAATAAATCTTGCACAATTAGTGAAATAAGCTGTACATGTACAAGAGGTAAGGTTTAAAAGATAAAGCAGAGAAAGAGATAGGCCTTTTTGAATTAAAAGTTTCATATAGCACATAATTCTGGGGGTTGAGCAGCTTTTATCTTTGTTTTGAGGTATCAAATGTAAACCATTAGGTGATAATTATCAAAACACATGGGAGTTCACAAAAATGAAGTATGTATCACAGTCTGATGGCAAGTAAACCAAAAGTTTGTTTTTAAGGCATGCCTTCTCATTGCTACTAGACAGACTCTGTTCACCACACCCTGCAGTCTTGCACAGGCATCCAACTGCTGAATAGTGCCCAACATCACAAAGATATTGAGAACACACAAAGTGTTGTAGTCAGACACACAAAGTTGTTTTGGGGTATTCTCTTTTAAGAGTAAACTTTGTATAGAACTCGTTGAGATGTGAAGTGTTTAGATGCATTTAGACATTTGAAATGCTAGGTGAAATCGTACTTCTAAACTGGAATACTTGTAGAGGTATTTAGTTTAGTTTTAGGTCAGCAATTGCCTGTAGCAATAGTTATACATATCATATGAAATAAGTACCCAATTGTTCTTTACTCATTTACTTTGAAACTAGTTTTCTTAGCTTAATATAGAGAAGCTAGATCTGAGACAGTTTCCAGTCACTGAGGACAAATACTTAGAAGAATATCTAAGAGCAAAAAAAGATATTTTTTAATTCTATTCTTCATCTAGTAAGACAGCATAATTTTAATTTTCTTCCCACAGGTTTGATGGTTTGTTTTTTTTTTACTTTAAAAAGCTTAATTTTTATGCCTTCTCTGGCAATATTAAGATGGGGTTTCACATGCTTAGTATTCAACTATTAGTGGTCAGTTTATATTCAAGACCAACAACTTGAATGGAAGTAGTATCAACACCTATTGGGCTTGCTCTGGGAATATGAAGTTCAACAAAAAGTTGTCAAAAACTTTAAAACAGACACTTATATACATGTTTCTTGTTCCATTGTGTTCTTGTGCTGTAGGATTAGAAATGACACATGTATGTGGTACTTTTGTAATCAGAACAACATAGCTTATTTTGAATAGGTACAGTTTTGTAACATAAACTACTTTCTTGGCAATACCATATTTCCCAGGTAAATCTTGTGTCTAAAATTTTTGTTGAAGCCTACCTATAGTTCAATGCATTGCAAGAGAAATCTCAGGAAAGTATACTTTTCTTTTCAAAAAGAAAATTCCCTTTCCCTGTGTTGCTAGCAACACAAGTTCTTCTCCAAAAATTCTCCACAGACAAACAACCCAATTGATATTCTGCTTTAAGGACAGTTTCCTCAGCTGGTTTATGTATTACATTTATCCAGGACTAGTGACAGATTCACCGATATAAGAAGTGGAACTGAACTGTGTGAAAAGGGTGCTTACTGTGCTGAGACATGTGTAGACTTGTGCATGTGTGTGTCTGGGGAACTTGCACCCTCAACCACACCAGTGCAGTTATATTTTTCTTAGCATGAAGTGACCCACTATAGCAGGTACTAGAGTTAACTGTGCTGTCCAAGGACATGTTTTGCCCTGTTTAAAGGGGCCAGTAAACTTCTATTCTCAGAAATATTAGTCTGCTTGGTAAAATTCCTTAACAAAAGCAGACCACCAGAGAGATTATTAGGTTATTGTATGACCTATTTACACAAGGAATATGTGTATCTGTGCAGTCTACTAATGTAATTGTAGAGGACATGTAGATGTATGGTAGAAATTGTTGAGCCTGCACACTGTGAAGATGCTGGTCCTTGCCCTTGTTTCAAAACAAGGAGCCCACTAGGTCTAACTCTCCCCCAGGTAAAATTAATGTTTATCTTTCCAATGACTTCAGGAAATGTTTAACTCTGTATTCAGGATACTTAGGATTCAACCACCTTAAATACAAAAGCTATAGTTTGGGAGATCTTTCTTCCTTCTGACCTACTAAGTAGGAGCTATCATCTTGGAATGGTTATTGTTCTCAGCAGGATGACAAATCTCACCCTAAATTGAGAGAATCTATATTTAAAGTCTGAAGCCTAAGGATTCTGAAGTTCTCAGTAAGAGGTTCTTTTCTGCGTAGCACTTTGCACAGCAAATGTACTTGACTCAAACGAAAATAGATGCCACAGAGTCAGACAGCAATCCAAAGTCCTCCTTGGTTATCATCATTACTGAGAGAGGGAAGTAAAAATTAAACTTGACTCATGATTCTGTTGATGTAGAAAGCAGGAAGGAAGCCAGTTGACGCCAGTGCAAAGTGATAAATACAGTAAAGTAGTCCCTCAGTGTCAACCGATGAAATGAATAGGTACATTCTGAGTAAATAAACATGCATGATATACCTGTTGAATTGGAAAAGAACATTCATATATTGTGCAAAGCTGCTTTAGACGTTTAAACATGCAGTGTGTTGTTATAAATGCCATATAAAAAGGACAGATGTTAATATATTAGAATCTACTAAAAAACCTCTGAAAACAGATATCAGAAATTACCATGAACAAATGTAACCTTTCAGAATGGTTTAATTAAAAGCAGATGTATAACTGCATAAGTTCCTCATGCTTGTTTTAAGCAATGGTGCATGCTCTCAAACTAGAAGTTAGTTATCATAATGCTGTTCAAAGGAATAAAAATCTTTAGGAATAGTTATAGTCACCAGCTAATAAACACCATTTTTCTTCCCATTTGTAGACAAATTATTTAGGTGGATACTGCAGAATTTAGAAATGTGAGAGGTTTAGTTAGGCTGTAAAACAAATTAACAAATACCTAATTGGTATTTCACTCTAATTTCATTAAAATGTAAAATGCTTGAAGACTTTTATCAGTGTTGTCATCAACTTATTATTCTCCATTAACTCCAGGTTAAAGCTGTTGACTGCCTTCTCTTACAATTTCTTACTGCTTCCTCGTCTTATACAGTAGATAGTACTAATAGCTCTCCAGGTTTGTACATTGGAGTGCAATAAACACATATTGATATTTCTCTCTCTTTCTCTAGTAAAACCCAGGAAAAGCTTTGAAATAAAAAGAACCCAAAACCCCCAAATCAAGCTGCCAGCAATACAGAACTAGAAACAGTTTCTTGAATACAAAAATGTTGAAGCGGAAGTTGTCTATTAGAAGTAACACATCAGGGAATTTTTAAAGAATAAATAGTCCATGATCCTTCCTGAATGGCTGAATTAAATTAAACCAGACTAATTTAGATCACTTGGTTGGCATGAGAAACATAAAAATCGAAATTCCTTTTGACAGGTAAGACTGTTATAAATATGAGTCACATATGTTAATTTGCCTCAGTAAAGCAATCATTTATCTGATGTCCACAAGCAACATATCAAGGGTAATCCTTAGAAATATCCCAACATTTAATTCTTAAATTATATGCAAAAGAATGAGGGTGTCTACTGTTGCTTATGAGTACCTGCTTAATGGATTGTCAGAAACCTTCACTTTCAGTGGTCAGGTTTGCTGCTTTTCACAAGCCCTAAATGCATACACAGAAGACAGAAAACAGTATTACAACATGAAGTAATGAGAACAAAAAACACCACTTAGAAGCAGACTAAAAAAAAGGCAAAAAAAAGGCCACAAAAAAACCCCACAACAAACCACCCAAACAAATATACAAAAGAAAACGCAAACAAAAGAAAGAAAATAGAACAAAACGTTCTCTCTTTTTTTAACGTTCTCATTTTTCTAAGTCAAGAAAAGGAGCAAATCAAGATCAAAAGTACACTGTGTTCTAAATTAAGACAGAGATGAGTGAAAATGTGTTTTTATTGCATGCTAAATGAGTTGAAGGAAAAGTCTGAGAAAGAATGGAGGACAGATTAGAAAACTGAAAATTCAGTGACAGATGTTAGATTGAGTAACAGTGTCTGAAGCATTGACCTATTAAGAACCCAACCAAGCAAGAGAGAAATCTAATATAAACTTATTTGTTACTCATAACAATGTATGGTGAACAGATCAGCACATTCTGCTGGAATGCCAGAAGACAGGTTAGTAAACACTACCCAGTACCTATGTCTGTTATCACAGCCACACTGTGACTGTGACAGTGACCGCTGCTCCCATAGTGTCTGTGCCTGTCCTCATCCTGAGCCACGATGTGACCAGTCAAACTTCCCATTATTCACTGAGAGAAAAGCTGCCTTTATGCTTCTTCCCCACCTCCTCCCCCCCTCAAAAAAAAAAAATCTTCCATATGCCACACACACACTTCCAAGGTAAAGAGTATGAGTATATGCTTGAGGAACAAATAGTGAACAGAATGTTGTTATTGTGCTCCCTACTGAAGTACTCCTATCTACACTCCTGAGCTGACTGAAGCTCAGGGCAAGCCTCAGATTCTTTGTTTCCACAGGTGCTTTTTCTATCCTTCCTAGATTCTCATGGACTAATTACAAATGCGAGGGAGGACCAGACCACTGATTCTTTATTACAGAGAGAGACATTGTCGCTGCTTTTGTTATGCAAAATAACAAATAGTGCTCCCCTCCCTCGGCAGCATTCAATTGGTGACTCCAGTGACAAAAAACTGGGAAAGAACCAAATGAAGTAAAGAAAAGGAATGACTTTGGCTTCAATTCTCACTGCCTTGAGTAGTGGGCCAAGTACATCAGAGAGAAACCTGCTTGTACAGAAGTGATGCAATGTTTTCCCTCCTCACTGACTGAGGGACTAGCAAGCAAAATGATGGGATGCAGCTTGTCTGATTTGCTATGACTTAAGAGGCTCCTCATGCAGGCCAAATTGCAATTTGTCTCTAGAAAAAAGATGATAAAACCCCACAAACCAAACCCCACACACACACAAAAATCAAATCCTACAGATCCTTAGTATATTCTATGCCAGGAGTCATTCAGTTCCTTCAGAGCACTGCTCCTTTTTAGGATCTGTGTCCTGTTTGTGGAGCACGTAGTGTACAAAATGGCGAGACAGCAGCTGGACTGCACTACAAGGCTAAGCTCTCTTCCAATGACCAAAGCAAACTGCTAAAACTCACAGCAGAAACAATACTGAGTCATATAATAAACAAGCTAATCAACACAGTTCTTAAAAATTTGCTTGAGTAAAAGAGTAATCTGCAGCTGATTCTGAAACAAAAGGGGATTAAATAAGTAACACAATTCTAAGGATGAATGTTCTTATTCAGTAGTGTAATGCTTAATTAAAAAAAGTTGAGAACATACATCTCCCCAACTGTTTCCAAAATTGTAATACTTTTTTTTTAAAGGATTGTTAACATTTTAAAAGATATACATAATGGGTCAAATACTCCCCAAAAGTCTCCAGGAAGATTTATTTTTTCTTATTAGAAGACAGCTATTTATTCACTTTGCAATTTTTTCTAGATTTATATTCTCAAATGATTTCAACTCCTTTGAAACTGTGAGGTTTCATATATTAAACAGTAAAATCAAATAATGTTCTAAAGAGACACAAAGCATAACTCATTTTACTGGTTCCATAATCAACTAATATGGTTTTGAATGGAAAAGTGAGACATCTTTGATGAAAAAAAATAAAGCAGTAAAATGCTACTACCAATTGATTTAGGGTGGGAGATGAAATGAACATTTTTACATAGGAACAAATACAATCTACCATAACAAAATTACTAAGGTGCAATTTTTCCAGAAAGATATTATTTATTAGCTTGAGCAGTAAAGATTACAAAACTTGGAACTCATTTGCAGTGATTAATTATCTGTATTTTTACAAAAGAGGTGAAATTCAATTCCATGAAATTTTGCAAAAATTTTCAAAAAGCCTTAGATTTCTTCTTTAGAAGACAAGGAACAGAACACTCAAAGAATTAGAGACTGAAAGTGAAGAAAACATTAAAGGTAATCTCTAAGTTTTATTGCCAGATGTTTGCGAATTAAAGGGTTACAGACAGTACAGCAGACAAGCAGCTACAAGAAACAAGACCAAGAATAGCTGAGTAGTTTGTTCCTATCCTTACAAAATCTGAGCCTCAGTTTTCTCTCTGATCTTTGCCTTATTTCTCTGGCACATTGCTTGTTTAATTTATTTAAGATAAGAGCCTCCAAACTTTTTTTTTGACCTCATGTCTCTAGTGCACCTTCTGAGGGGCTTCCACTTTGTAGAGCTTAGTAGAGCTAGTCAATGGAAGACCTAGGTCAAAGACATAGCATTGAGGTAGAAACAGTAAGTTAGTCTAATGATTAACTTAGGCACACACACACACCCCACAGTTGTTTGTCAACCTGCAAACATCCAGCATCCTAAACCCATTTGACTAATGCTAGATGAATTGAACCCATCTTTCCTATCTGTGTCTATGAACAGCATTTGATCTGTCTTAATGGAAGCTAGCTATTTGCTCAGTTGGTTAAGATGTGTTCCTATTCATGCTGAGTACCTAACTCATGGAGATGAAGGTGAGAAGGATAAAAAGAGATATTTTTTTTTTGTTTCAGTTGAAATGCAAGGAAATTTCTTTCCAAACAAAGCTCTCAGAGAATCCTTTAAATCTATAAAACTGAAGACAAATTTAACCTGATCAACAATTCACCAAACCATAAGTCTTAGACATTAAAAACTAGTTTGAGAATTGGTAAAGGGGTATAAATTGATGATGATGAAGTTCACTATACTTACTGTCTTGAATGGATTTAACTTCCGCATGGATGGCAACTACTCTCTCATACATACAAGCAAGCAAATAAAAATAGCTAATTGAGCTATTTCCTCCACAGAAGGGAAAGAAAGAATTATTGCTATTTTTATCTGTAGTAGCTGAGTACCTTCTGATTACTTACAAAAATTTGGGTCATGAAATTTTCTAAAAAGAAGAAACCCATTATAGAAAAATATCTAAAGAAATGTTGAACTTTAAGAGTGGAGATAGATCTATTGTGTTTTAAGAAATCATTCACATACATAAATCTTTTAAAATCATCTACCAAGCTGCTATCTCCATAGCTAGCAACCAGATTGAACTAATTTTAGGAAACCAAGAAAATATTTAACATTTTATTTGAAGTATTTAAGAGAAAAAACAATCCCAGCAAAGGGGAGTTTGCTCAAAAAGAACCAGGTCTTTCCACTCAGTGCAGGCAAGCAACAAGGACAGTCATGTCAGGACTATTTCCTGAGATCAAGAATCCACTGGAAATACAATATATCGTATATCATCTATATAACATATGCAGTGTACACACACATATATATGTATATGTATATTTAGAGGCTCACAAGTCAATCTTATAGCCATTAAGATTTGCAGAGTTAGCTCTTGCCCTTAGACCGCTGCTGGTCATTGCAATGTAATTAACTTTTGTTACACCAAGAAATCACTCAACATTTTTCTAGATGTTCAGCATCGTCTCGGTGAAATATCTGAACAACAGAATAGGTAAGAGGAACATAAACGCAAGATTAAACCACCATTTTTTGGTTTCTTCAAAATTCAGTTATTTTGTTGTGCATAGGTGTATGAAAATATTTTCATTCCTTCATAGCAGAACCAGAAGTTTGGTCACATTTTATTACGTGAAATAGCACCTGAAATATTTATTTTTTTATTTCACCATGAAGATAAAGAACAAATTTCAGTATATCATAATAAAGCCTTTACAACTTGTGTTTTCATGACACAAGAGAGGGTATTATTTTTATATATAAAATATACATAACCATACCTTATAAAACACCTGCATAGTGTAATTTGTTGCCTGGAACCTCAGATAGCATAGGCTAGGCTGGTGCAAGAGCCCAATGGCTATGCCATGTCCTGACTTCTATATTGTCACTGTCCCTGTGCTCAATGGTGAATCTATTTATGGACATAGCCAAAGATTAAATTTTGACATGACAGGAGATAACATCATGACTGGAAGACTGCAATGGGTGGATGACAGAGCATTTAATACAAAAATGGACAAAGCCTTCTTGAAAAACCTGGAAAAAGCCTTGTAACTGCAGGACCTGTTTGTAAAGGAGAACTTGAATGATACTGGAATTGGGACATCTCAGGACACAAAGAATCCACAAAACTTATGGAGTACATCAGAGAAAATATTTTTGCATATGCAGTGAAGATGCAGGGAGTATATGGCTATTTGACATAGCTCCTACTCACAAAGAACTGGTTGGGAATCCAGTAGTCAAGGGTAATCTTGTCAGAACTGAGCAGGAGATAGTAGATTTCAAAATCCTGAGTGACATGATGAGGTCAAATACTCAAGTCAAATGTGCACAAAGTCATGTGGGCAGCTGCCTTGAAGGACAAAGGGGCCCAGGAGAGCTGGTTTACATTCAACAACAGTCTCCTCAAAGTATAAAAATTGTCCATTCCAACATGCAAAAAGTCAAGCACAGGAAGCCAGTTTGGCTGAATGGGAAACTCCTGACTGAGCTCAAATGATAAAAGGTGTACAATTTTACAGAAGCTGGAAACAACTTTGGGCCACCCAAACATGTTGTAAAAACATTTCCTAGATATTCAATATTAAATTAGGAAAACCAAAGCTCAGATGGCAAGAGATGAAAAAAAAAAAAAGCAGTGAGAACTTATTGCTATCTTAGAAGAAAAAGAAAGACTAAGTGCAGACCCATTGCTGAATGGGGCAGAGATGTTAATGACAGAAGACAAGAAAATGATGAGAAACATGATGTCTCCTTTGCTTTGCTATAACTTTTCAGGTCTGCCTCCATATTCTGGGGAACAAGGCTGGGACATGTATTGTGTTAATATGAAGCATGAAAAATTTACAGCAAATTTGTCATACAACTCCATGGGACCAAACTGAACGATCTTTAGAGGCTGCTGAGGGAGCCAGCAAGTTTCATTGGGACACACCTTCCTTCAGACTCTGAGTGGACTGCATGTGTGAGAGCTCTCCAAGGGCCGGAGACAGGCAGATGTCACACCTGTTTTCAGGAAGGGCAGATCTAGAGAACTGCAGACTGATCAGTTTAACCCATGGAGCAGAGAAGGGGCAATAGACATAATTTGCAGGAAGGGAATTTCCTGTTAGACTCTAGGAAGATCTTCCCCAAGAAAGTGGTCAGACCCGCCAGTAAAGACACAGTAGAATCTCTACCCTTTGAGAAATTCAAAACTCAACTGGACAAGGTCTTCATCTAACCTCAGAGATGCTGGGCCTGCAGAACTGTTTTAAGCAAGGGGCTAAGACTTGATGATCTTGAGAGGAATATATCTCAGTTATTTTGTGATTCTAATTTGTGATTTTGTACAAGAATATTCTATAAAAATTGGCAAGAACTAATTAACTAATTAATGCAATTACTAATACAAATGAAAATGGAAGCTTCCCATGAAAGCTTTGCAATAAACAATTTCTTTTGACAAGATCAGAAGTCCTAAAAATGTTAAGGGGGAAACCTTTTGAATGTAATTAATAGAATTTAGGGCAGGAAAAGATTGAAATACAGTTCTAGTAGCTTTCAAAAAAATTATATGTCTTCCCTATGCTGCAGTACAATTCTCATAGCATTCCACATGTTGGTGAACTATAAAAGCTGTCAGTTAATGAGTAAATCAAGCATCTCAGAAACTAAGGACAGTCTGCTCTTTTCCTTTAACAAGTCAGTAACTGGTGGCTTTCAATACTTCGTGTATCTAGGAAAAATATATGTGGAGCTCTCATGTGATGGTACAGAGGAATTTCAGATTTGGATGCCAACTCATTTGGATGCCTTTGAAAATGTGGCTGATTTTTTCAAGCTTTTTTTGTTGTTGTTGTTTTTGGGTCGTTTTTGGAATTTTTTTTACCAGTACCAAAGGGCATTTCACAATGGAGAAAAAAAAGTATCCCTAATTCTGTAGGCAAACTGTTTCAAGTGACTGCTTCGTCTGTCATTTGCTCTATCAGTTGGCAT
>NW_008692358.1:37840-53493 GCF_000695815.1 Acanthisitta chloris
GCCATGAGATGAGTAAGAAATTGGGTCCAATATAGTATGCTAGCAGACTGATTTTTCTCTCTCACACGCCTTCATATTGAGTGGGATGCGACTGCCAAATGAAATCCAGAAGAAATAGTGGATTTGAATATTAGCAGAGATGAGGGGTCAGGGGGAATTAACATTATCATTAAAGCTGCTTGCAGTTCTAAGTACATTTCAGATTTTGAATATACAGCTCAAGGACTTCTGGCATTTTACAGTGTCCCTCTCTTTATTTTAAAGAGAAATGCTTTGCATTCTTAGTTATGAAGACAGCATCAATACAGTAAAGGTTAATTTAAAGGGAGAAAAACTGGATATAAAGACCAAACCCGTAGTTCTACTTATTGAAACTGCCCTTCTTAATTAGTTGTTACATTTAACTTATAAATACTACATTCATAGCAGCTTTCAGTTCATAAATGTGCATATATAGGAAATCATAGAATCATCAAGCCTGGAATGGACCTTTAAGATCACCAAGTCCCACCATCAATCTAGCACTACCACTGTAACCCCTAAACCAGTAAACCATATCACCCATCAGAGATCCAGACACCTCTTAAACACCTCTAGGGGTAGTGACTCTACTGCCTTCCTGGGCAACCTATTCAAATGCCAATATATACATGTGGAGATATATATATATTTCATAAAATATTATTCTTTTGCTAAACGCTGTCAGCTGGAACAAGGACCAGATTCAATAATCTGTAAGTCTCTTGTGAATTTCTGACAAACAACTCATTTTATTAAAAAGTTGAAGAAACTGTTTCACAAGCAATACTTGCCCACTTCACACATTGTGGTTTCTATTATTAAACTAAGGTGTTATGAAGGATAATGGCACCAAAAACAGTTGAGAAAATTTAAAATGTATCAATATCTACATCAAATATACTAAAGAATCTCATTCTATGTACCAGGGTACTTTAACTAAGGCTAGGAACTTGGAACCCAAGTGTCCAACATGCCACAGCCTGTTTGCTCTCCTGCACCTCTGTTCACTCTTCCTTAACAATTCTACAGGAAATGGTGGGCCCTGGGAGTTAAAGTAGGAGACTTGATACATTGTACCTTCTTAGCCTGCCACAAAAATTCCTCATTTTTTCAGTTGCCAATTACGACTTCAGTGGAACCCATCAATTCAGAGGGAAATCCATGTCTTTGTCCTGAGGTAGTTATTTCCCATGAAACAGACAGTGTGTCTTCTAATTCCTTCTCAAAAACACACTCTAGGCTTGCTCCAAAGTACATTTTAGGTGCAATTTTGATAGGAAAGGGTACTTCTACCTCAGTGTATCAGGTGTCATTATAGAGAGCTCTCTTAAAAACAGGAGGATGAGGGCACAACTCCCTCTAAGCAGACAGGGTTTGAGGCTGGCACTCACCATGGAAGTGCCCTTAGCTCCATCTCACTTGTTAGAAGGGTTGCACAGACACCCTGTCCTTACAGTTTCATTTACCAAAAATCTTGGCTTTTTTTTTTTTTTTTGGTCTTTTTTTTCTTTCCTCCTCCTCTCCTCTGGTTGAATTCTTTCTCCAGATTTGTAAATCGTTTCAGGCTTCAGAAAACAGATCACTTGCCAAATCACATAGATGTACAAAACGTCCACTCAGGCCCATTCAAAAGGCCCACCCCATTGGTATTCACTGAGAATAGCACATGTCCTTTCACAGGGGCTGGGACATTGTCAGTCTAGCGCTGGTCTTTCAGCTGGTAATAAATCAACTCCACTGACTCTGAGGAAACTACTCCTATTTACCTCAGCTAAGAACCTGTCCCCAGTGCCGAAATGTTGATCTGATGAGTTAATATCTATTTCCCTAAAATTCATTCTGGGCATTGATTGTTTTCCCCTTCCCCCTTTACACTACTGTGGAAAATTGTTAGGTAATGTTAAACATTAGAGACTAATTTTAACTGTGAATGTAGCAATCCTTTGGTGGGCAAAATAAACATCAATCATTCAGAATGAAAATCTGGTATATAAATAGCAACAAATAATAAATACATCTGATGCACCAAGTTTTTTCATAAGTCAGTGTGAGCAATACTAAGACTATTTTGTTAGAACAAACTGAATACAGACAGAATACAGATCCTTAACATTTTCCTTCTCTTTAAAAAATTTCTGCAGATATTTGATTTTTTGGTCAATATTTGATACTACAGTATTAAAATTACATATAAAACTACAAGTATTGGATATAATTTTCAGATATAGCTCATCTTTTATTTCACCCAAAATACAATGTTCCTTAATGTGATTTGTTTGGTCTGCGTGTATGAGACAGAATTTATATTTATATTAATTGTTTTACCAGAAAATTAGGAGTGGGAGAAGATCTCCTTCAGCAAATCTTCTGATGAGGTCACTTATCTTGAGATGGTATAATTACTATACAGATATTAAGTTCAATCTTTTTTAAGACTGAGCTTTCTATGATCCTTTATAGTTTAACTTTTTGCTTTCTTTCCCCCCAAGATTAACAGGGGTTTTTTTGTTTGTTCCCACCCCACCACCTTTGTTATGCCAGTAACATTTGGGGTGTAAAGACTTATATGTTTTAGGCAAAATAATGGAAGTGTTCAACTAGTCAATGCTTCTACAAGCTCCCTTAACTTGGCTTAGACTATATGAGAGTAACATGAAATGAAAGTTGTTTAAAGTTGTGCATAACTGCATATTGGTGAAAAATGTTTTGATTTCTGTGGCATCTTTTTCTTCAAATACTTGCAAGTATGATTTAATTTTGGCAGTCATGTATCCTACTTCTACCTATTACAAACAAGTCAAAATATGTCCAAATAAAATGAAATAATTCTCTAGGATTAGCTTTCAGAGTTATTCTCATTGTTCAACTCCCCAAAGCAATAAAACAATGAACTTGCGAGATGACAAGTTTTGCATGCTAAAAGCTTAACCATGGTATCCTTTGTCAGGTAAAATTCTCTGTGCTTGGAGTTAGAATTTTACCACAGTAGGGCCTGCAAAACTGAACAAGTGATACCTCTCCTTAACCTGCTGTTATAAGAGTCCTTTGGAGTTTCTGTGCTAACCTAATAGCTCTTTTGTTAAACTATAGAGCAATGAGAGCAGGGGTTTATGCTTTGTGTTATATTGTGAAAACATTAGCAAATGAAATAAATGCGAATTTGGCTTTTTAGCACTTAAAAGTATTCACTTTGAACTGTAAATTATTTATGTTACTCAAAGAGACACTTTGTAAATAACAGGAAAGCATCAGAAATCAAATGCAGATTGTGGCATTTAGTCTTCTCTTGCTATTGTTAACCACTTCAATTCCACAACAGGTTTCAATAAATCAAGCACATCTCTGAGACATCTCTCCTAAAGGAGTTAGAAATCAGCAGAAATAAATGAAGCTGTCTACAAGTGACAGCTACAAAGGGAAACCCAGGGAAGGAGGATGAAAAAAAGGTGCTCCTGTGAGCAGATGATAAAGCAGATGCTGTAAAACAACAGGGGGATTGCACCATTTCTTCTCCGGAATTGATGATCATTTGATAAACAGCTAGTCATGCTCCTAGAAAACCCTGTCCATCAGTGCATATCAGTACAAATTAATGATGACATGTCCTGATTAAACTTGCTGTGCAGTGAAATGCAATGCATTATCTGCATGGCAGTAAGTGAACAAATGCTCACAGGGAGTGAAAGAACAAGCAAAGCCACACATCTCAGGTTAGGTCCTGAGCTGTATTTGCCTGTGATGAAGTAGGTGTTTAATTGGCAAAATCAGTCTTGTCTTGTGGGTTTTGCTAGCTATAGGTTTTTGCTCTGTTCATTGAATATAGTTGCCTTGATAACGGCCTTTCTGTAAAACCGTAACTCAAATTTCAAAATTTTCAGTCAAGTTGTAGAAACTCTTCCTCAAGCAAACCTTAAATAAGCTTGCACCCTGTGTATATTAACAAGATGTCCCCCTTGGAAATAAACTGAAGACTACAAACGGAGTAGTGGTAAGATCACAACATCACCCAATATGAACTGAGTAAGCGCTAAGCAATTTCTCAGTGAGAATTTGAGACATCTCCCAAAGATTCATTTTCTAGAGTAAAAGGCAATTTTGTAATTTTAATGTAAATAATGGGTTTTTTTTAAAAAAAGGAAGGATTGCTTAAATTTATTTTAAAGACCTTAATATTACAAGTTGCATTTAGATTTCTCTGGCTCAACATACTGGATGAAACCCTTTATGTAAGAGCTAGATATTTATTTTAAAAAACTCAAGTCATGGCTGTAACACCATTTTGCTTTATTAAAGCACTTCTGACATAACTGATAAATAATTCTCTATGGAGTTGAAAAAGCTGTGTCTCTTCAAGATATGTTTGCTGAACAAAAAATCTCTTCTGAAACAGGTAGGTTCTTAGGGGAATAGGAGCCAAACTTTGCAATTCATACTGCTGCTGCAAGGAAGGACAACTCAAGACAGTAGGAACACCACTGCCAGTATAGCTAGCAGAATGTGGAATTTCTTCTCACAAGTGCAAAACACTTTGATGGCTATAGACTCAAGCCAGATGGCTAGATGAAGTCTGAAATGCTTTTCAGAACAATTTCTTATCCTGATCTTACTTTATTCTAACCTACCTCCCAGGCTGACTTCTAATCTGAGGTGAAATCTAGAATAATTTAGCTGATTGCTGTGGACTTGCATTACAATGAATGAGATTCCAGTCCAAAATATTGTCATTTCTGTAAAGGAAATGCATAAGACAGCAATAGAGATATTTCCTCTATAGTTTCATTCAGGGAACAGACTGCAACAAATCAAAAATTGTCTTGGGAACCTTGGGAGAAGTAAAATATTTAATCCTTTTAGTACTTAGCTTTCCCTATACACACTACCTGGTCAGCAAATGAGTGAAGGTTGAAACATGCATTTCCCTGCCAAAAAAACATATGGTAAAGAAATACTGTGCAGTAGGTTTTTTGAATTTTTAGTTCCTATGTTAAGAAGGTAAGAGGGTTTAGGAGGAGAAGAATTAGGTGTGCAGGAAAACATAATGAAGCAAGGACTGCAGCTACATACAGTGATGCAAAACACACAGAAAACTTTGTCCAAGAAGGCACAAAATATCAAAAGCATCCCTTAAACTATTATTAAATTATTTTCCTAAGTTTCATTAAAAGGTGTCAGGGCAGTAGAGCACAGGTGGATGGGGTCAGCAATACTATGGAGGTTTAAGATACTGTTTCCTTCATAAAGCAGACTAAGGAAGTTGCAGAAATCCAGACTATTATAAAGGCAGCCAGTTCAGGAGGCTATAGCCGGTCAGTGTTCCCTTCACCTGGCTGCAGGATCTGGGACAAACCAGGTGCAGCCTGGCACAGAGAGTGCCTTCAGCTTGTAGGCAGCCTCTAAAATAGAAAAATGCAAGACAAGGCAACTTTTTTTCCCCTCCTTTCATTTGACGTGGACTTCAACCTACTTATTTTATTTCTGAAATAGAGGTTTTAATTAAAGCTACCTTCTACACAATGCACTGCACTTCAGCTCTGTTGCAAATAACACATTAATTTCCCCTGACTCCGAGTAATCTTACTTTCTCTCTTTTATCCCTGAACACATCTTGCCTGGGCAAATGCCAATGGGAAATAACAGCTGGGGGCAACAAAACTGAAGTAGCTTACTGGAAGTTATGACAAACTCTGCATTTTGTTATTTCTCTTCAATTTTAATACATATACTTCTTTATTCTTGCAACCACCCCCACTAAAGTTATGGAATGAGCTTTAGCAATACAGCTTCTTGCTGAAGGAATGAAAACAAAATAAGTCACAGAAGGTAGATAGCAGATAAAGTATATAAAGATACTGAAAGGGAGGAGTATGCAATCCATTCCTTCACTACTGTACCACCTCGTAGGCTATTTGAAGGCATTTTAAGCCAGGAATTTCTCTTTGTGACCTCAGGTAGTCATATTTAGCCTTCAAGTTCTAATCTTGCATGCCCATAACACAGTTAAGGTATTTTCCCTGAAAACTCAAGTCAAAATCCAGACTTTATGATTTTCTGCATCTTTCTTTCTGCTTCTGGATCAAGTCATTGGCAAATCAATCAAATGTCAAAAAATTTCACAAGGCCAGCCTCTCTGTGGCATGCAGGATAGAAAGGAAGAATGCCATCTTGGTCTATTCAGCATCATTCTAAAAAGCCTCCAAGGCTGCTGGATCTGGGATTCTAGGCATGTGTCCAGTCCCCCACTCCATTTTTTATTTTTTCTTTTTTTTAGGCAGGGGGTGTTTGGGATTTTAAAGAAGCGCATCCACAGGGCCCACGGCAGACAAAGGTCTTAGAGCTTCTTCTTCTAGTTGGGGGAATGCAGTGGGAAGAAGTGAAATCACTGAATGTCACAGTTGTTGTTTTGACCAACAGAAGAGAGAATGGATTAAAAAGGTTTCAGAACAGAAAGCTAAAATTGTGACATAGCAAATCCTCTAGCAGGGCTCATATTCCCTGCAGATCATGTACAGATGGGACATGCAATGTAATCATCAGTGGGCTATAAATCCATCTGCCAACATAAAATTACATAGCTATATCTCTATTAGCTTCACATTTAAATGATGGAGTTGTGGATCAGAAGTCCTATTGAGCTACATGCTTTAACACCAAAGAACATGGAGTTCCCTTCTCCATACCTAAAAGAAAGCTTACTTCATTAAGTACAGACATGAAAGAAAACGGGTCATGATTTCTGTGGCAATAGCAATAACATGGCCTTTTTGTGCATAGTTGAAGGAAGGATTTGAAAGAAGGTAATGGAGTAGTTTTGTAGATGTTTCCGTAAGAATTTTAATCAGACATAAGATATGCTAAAACCCCCAAAATCTTTGCTTTAAAATCTAAAACTACAGGCTACAGAATGTCACCATTGCTTGATTGGATATAGACAATATGAATATACACTTGCCTTTGTATCAAATAAATTATACATAATGAAAGCTCTCAACATAAAATTATTTTAGGCATAGACATAAAAATATCTTTTGTTAAGGCAAGCATAAGCCACTAAAGGCTTCCTAAGTAAAGACAAATAACAGCTGCCTAAAGTAACCAGAAGGTGGGTGGGGATATCAGGGAAGAAAACATTCTGAGAATAGTTCCTGAGAGAAGGGAAGATTGTGAGCTGACAGACCAAGAATCCTTTAGAGGTGAATTCTGAATGGATCTGAATAGCAAAGAAAATTTACAAGGGCTATGACTGAGATCCAAATAACAAGTACTTTAATCAGAAGTGTATGGACAAAGAAAAGGAAGTAAACTAGCAGATGTGACAAAGTGGTGGAAAACCCAAAAAAAAAAAAAAACCAACTTCAAAGATTTAGGAGAACGAAGAAAATCAGTTATTTTATGACTGAAGGTAAAGATACAACAGTGGTGAGCCAGAACTCGGAGCACTGGTAAGCAGCAGTCCAGCCTAATGTCACACATGGTAAAATCTGAGTGAAACTAAGCAATAATGCAAGGCAAACATATAAGGCCAAGAACCTTGTACCTTTCCTACATTCAGTATTGCCACATGAGAATTAAATAATTACTTTAGATAAATATTCTCAGTCTTCATTTACCATTGAATTAGAGCAATTAATTAAAATCTTTTTCTAATTCTGCATGCAACATTTTTCTAAAGAATAAGACTGGTCGTTTTAAGGAATTCTTTATTTTTCGGTTTTGAAGAAAAAGTCCCACAAAATATGTTTTATGTGTTAATATGGTGCTTTATGCTAACTGTTGATTGCAAATCTAATAACACTGAAACAAATGAGCTATGATATTGGCTTTATACCTGAGGAGAGCACAAGCTTGAAGGTAATGGGTGCCAAAAATGACAAAACAGCAGTCAGAGTACACAGACGCTAGATGATACTCCAAACAAAAGGCTGTATGTAAAAGCAGGAGGCTGAAGATGTACACTTTGTACACCATTTGCATACCTCTGACAAATGACATCCTAATCAAGGTTTACACACATGCCAGCTTTTAAAAAAAATTCAAATGTTTTTATATAGCACCTAGCACTGGATATTTAAGCACTGGCAAAGGCCTGACTCACTACTGCGTCACTGCTGTTTTAAGCATAAAAGACAAGAAATCCAACAGCAGCAGCTACTTTAGGCAGAAATAATTAGGAGTGGGTTGTGTTATGCTGTACATAGACTGTGGTTTTGCAGCACTGTGTTGGGGCCTCTTAAGGCAACAGCACAGAATTTGTTACCAAGTCAATAATCTGTTGAAGTCTTAAAAGCTAGGTTCAAAGCAATTCTTTATTCATACTCAAGTTTGGTGTAACATTACCCCAGCAGGGTGATTCAAACACTAAGGGTAGATTTTTAAGGCTCTGATTAGTGAGAGAAGAGGTAAAGTTACAAATGGAATCCATAAAATTTACATGTGAATTGGCAAATGCAAAATAAAACAGTGATGTGTGAACTCCACCTAGTTGGAGAACGAAAATTCTCATGCTTTTGAGATTCAGAAGGTGGAGTTTACGACAAGTCCTTAACTGAACAGGACTCACTTATAAAATTGGTTATAGCACTTAGTGTTTAACAGAAAATTGGAGTCTTTGATTTCTTCCTTAGCCTGAGAAATTTAAAATTTCCATTTCTCCGCATAATGCATAACCACTAAACAATGGAACTGTGTAGATAAAAACATTCTAATACAGCATGTTGAAGCTAATTCTTTTGGAAACAAAATATGGGAATGCTAAGAACACTGAAGAGTGAGAAAGACAAAAACATGAGCATTCTGCTGAAGGAAGAGACCTGGTGATCAGGTTTCCACGCCAATAAGTGAAGGTAAACTTTTTAAGTGCAGCTATTCAGTGGGTTTCTACAGATGTGCAAATGAACAGAACTTCTCAGTTTCTTATATTAGACTTTTTACTAGGGGCAAAAAAGATGTTCTGAACTCTACCACAAGACAACAGAGATTAAACCCAGGCTCTGTGGCTGCAATGATAAGCCAGGGATTTTGAATCCACTTCCTTGCTTCACTTTAAATTGTCTCAAACAAGGCTATATTTCAATCATAACCTCCAAACTTATGACCTACTGTGCTGGTTTGGGCTGAAGTAGAGTTAACTTTCTTCACAGTGGCTAGTATGGGGTTATGTTTAGGATTTGTGCAAAACACAGTGTTGATAATGTAGAGATGCTTGTGTTATTGCTGAGCAGTTGCTTACACAGGGCCAAGGCCTTTTCTGCGTTTCCTACTGCCGCACTGGCAAGGAAGTTGGGGATGCATGGGAGACTGGGAGGAGACACAGCTGGGACAGGTGACCCAAACTGACCAGAAGGATGTTGTACACCATATGACATCATGCTCAGTATATAAGGTGGGAGGAAGAAGGAGGAAGGAGGGACATCTGGAGTGATGTCTTCCCAAGGAACTGTTTCACATGATGGGGCCCTTCTCCTCTGGGGATGGCTGAACACCTCCTGCCCATGGGAAGCAGTGAATTAATTCCTTGTTTTGCTTTGCATGTGTGTGCAGCTTTTGCTTTCTCTATTAAACGGTCTTCATCTCAACCCATGAATTCTTCTAGCTTTTACCCTACTGATTCTCTCCCCCATCCTGTTGATGGGGGAGTGTGTGAGCAGCTGCAGGGTTCTTGGTTGCTAGTTGGGGTTAAACCACGACACCTACTATCACATTCTCCATTAGGACTTTAAATGCTCTCAAAGGGATCCCCATTGGTGTAACAGAAATAGCATGACATGCAAATTGTCTTCCTATAGAAGTCATCTTCAATGCTGATTATTCATGACAAAAAATAGTCACAGTAGTCATTGCAAAGATGTGATTTTTTAAAAAAAGGGAAAATGTTTTAACATCTTAAAGAAACTAAATAATTAACTGTGGCTATTTCTGTGTTTCTGCACCTTGCAAGCAGGCCGCTTCTATTCAAAGAAAGTACAGAAGAGGTTCTGTATGTAACGGGAACCAGATCGGCCAAAATATTCTCAGCCCTCCCTTATGCAAATATGGCTGCATATTCTGATGAGGTTCATATTATAGCAACCCTCCAAATTCTTTTACGAACAAGCTAGAATGAAACAATAAATGATGTTCTAATTTGGACAGAAGTCCTCTCTCTTGAAAACTTCTACTGAGAAGAGACAAAAATGGCATTATGCAAATGCTTTTACTGTCCTGTGATGTTAGAGCAGAAAGTATCTCAGATTCCTTAAAACACTTTTATCAGACTTATTAAAACCTGCTTTTGTATGTTATGCTATTCCACTGTGTTTTGTGAAGGGAGCACACAGTAGAAAGAGTTAAAAATTACCATTGGTGCTATATCTGAGATAAGAAAACAGCACAAATATTGCACATATGAATGAGTGTTAGCAGTGGCAAGTTACAGACGTATTTAATACCTTCTTGTACTCTTACATTTTTAGACAGAAGTCACCCTGGAAATGAGTAAAGGATTTTTAACCCTTTTCTGAACATTTCAAATTCTGCCTATGTGAGTCTGACCCCAGGAATTCAGCTCTGCTCTCGGTTGTCAGCAGAACTGTTCTGGTTGTGTTTGAATGCTTTGACTAGCTCTCATTGTAGTACATATTTCTACACACATACCAACAGGGAACGATTGGCATCTGCCATAAGATTTTTTTTTTTTTTGTCCAAGATTCAGCAGGCAAGTCAAGGGAAAGCTATAAATCATTTCACACAGACTAATATCTCAACTCTTTGGCAGAGAGAGCTGTTCTATCATATAAAGTGACAGGATTCCCACCAGAAGAAGGGAACCTTATCTTGTGCCAAAGGAACATAACATTTTCTTAAAGCCCCATTACCCTCATGTGAGTCCAATCACCTCTTGTCCCAAGATCATAAAAATAAGACTGATGATTGTCACAGCAAGGATTTTTACATGGTATCAATTGGGTGAGACATTCTAACACTACTTGATGATAAAGGTACAGTGACCAAAAAGAGGACAGCAAAACCTCAGATAGCATACATGTTTTTGGTAACTGTGAGGTAAAAAGTGTTTACAGATTAGGTATAATACTGTATTGCCTGATAATTCACCCAAGAGATTGAGAGATGCATTAAGAACCTCAGGATTTTGAAAACTACAGTGACGCACAAATGCCTTATCACTGTGATTGAACGATTCTTTTCAATTGAGTTACAGTGTATTCTGTACCTTAGAAGAAGCACAAGCATTATGTCTGCCTGGCCAATTATTTATTTTACAATGCCTAGTCGAAAATATTCTGCTGCTATTCACATATTTTATAACAATTAGGATAACTTAATAATGGAAATTTCCTTCTTTAATTAACTGCCCATTCTATTTTTAGTGAAAACCAGAGTCCACTGCTGCTTTTTAAGAGAATTATCAAGATCTTTGGTAATGTTATAGGCAATGTGAAATAGTTTTTTTGTTTAACATCATTCTGTTATCTCTGTTTTTCTTTGGTGACAAGATAGACTTATAATGGCAAATTAATCTGAAAAAGAAGGAACTAAAAATTGAAAATCAACTCTTTGAAGACAACTTTTAGGAGTTATGCATCTATTGGAATAATAGAAATGCAGAGATTTTACATAAATACTAGTATCTGATGTGCAGGCTTTTAGTCTGGTGTCAACTGCAGCAGTGCAAAGACTGAAAGTTCATTTCAGGATCTTGAACAAATACAAGAATTAAAAAATTCCCCTAAAGGAAATGAGAATTGCATTCATATTGAATTAATAACAGCATCATTGTATTCACTTTTTGCTTTTTAAAGTGAGAAGTCACTTATACTACAATGTTAGTTAATTACTACATTAATGAAACAGAATTAATGAATGAAACAATTTTAAACTTTACATTTCCTTTTGACATTCAACCACAAAATATTTTTACATTTAAAAAAGTAAGTCTGATTTTGATCTGAATGGGAATCCATTTTAAAAACAGATTGATTAGGGAAGGAGGTTCTTCCTCACAATTTCATATATCCTGATGGAACAGAGGCTAAGGAATTTTTGACCAGCACTAGTGACAAAGTATGAAGGTCTGAATTTGCATCTCAATCTAAGGCTTGACTTTGTAGATCTGGCAGTTGGACCATGTCTTTTGAAACTTCTTATAAGCTCATTATATGAAGCCATTAAAAGAGGGATTAAGCTGGTTTTAAAATCAAAAAAACCACCACAAAACTCAAAACCAACAAACAAAAGCAACCAAACAAAAAGTCTTCACTGTTCAGTTTATAGCCACAGAAAACAGTGATTGATGTAAATGAAGTAAAAGTACCTTAATCTATTTGTATATAATTGTTGTAAAAAGGTCACACTGCTAAGCAAAAAAACCCAACACACCTGTTTCCTCCCCAGATTCTCCCAAGCTACCTGAATTTACAAGTTGTTGGTTTTCTTTTCCTTCAGTAATAGGACTGAATTGAAACATATGGAAGTAAAGTTCATCTTAGATGGAATATATCTTCCTGCATTTACTTACTTACTTATGTGTATAACATACTTTACATCTGTCTGAATTGACAATCTAGTTCTTAGCATTCTGGGATAAAAAGAAAACTTTGGAACTCACTCATATTTGCTAAAAAACCAAACAACCTCTCCCCAACAAACCGTCTCTCAAAAACCCTACACCACACCCTTTGCAACAGCCAACTTTATGACTGAGCAGAAACTGCAGTGCTGATGCTCATGTTGCAAAGTCTGATTGCCTTGCTAAGGGACAGACAAATCACCAGTCTCTTTCTGCAGATACAAGTAGTTCAAAGAACAATTCTGATTATGTGGTTTGTTTTTGTAGTTAATGCAAATAGATTGACAGTCCTGAAGATTGACAACTTGCATTTACTTATTGGCAAGCAGAACATGGCCCATAAATATGATTTTCACCAAAAGAGTAAGAAGTTTTCTCTTCCCTGTCCAAAAAAGCTACTTATTAGTGCAAGTTACTGTGTTCCTTCACATCACATGAGTTTGACCCCAGGTAAAAAAGAAACAACCAAACAATAGTTTGTTTCAAATAGGGCAACTGACAGCTAAGCATTATCAATGTTAGACTGAAAATTGACCTGAAAAATTCAAAATCTTTCCTTCTCAGTTAGACCCAGCAAATGCTTTTCCATGTTTATTAGAAGTGGGCACCTCACTATCAAGCTCCTTTACCATCAACACTGCTACCTCCTTTCTATAAATAACAAAGCCTGATGATTATTACTTACTCGTTTTATGAGTCATATTTAAAGACAGCCCTGAGGTGCTTCTCAGGGAGTCTCTTTGAATCATGAATCAGAAGTGAAAGCAAGCAGCCTCTGAAATATCACCATACCCAGATTCTAGATGCCTAGAATGTATCATTGCCTATTTATAGTCTCAAGCTGTCGGGCAATTTCACATAATGGAAGTCAATGGTCATATAGTTTCTCTTCTTCAGCAATAGTTGTAAAATTAAGAAAACCTGATAATGGGAAAGCTCCATCCACAGGCACACAAATCAGAACAGAAAGGTCAAACCTCCTTATTTCAAAATCAACTGAATATCCACAGTCTGAGCATAAATGGGGAATAAGAGCCAGGAGGCTCACCATGACACAAGGCCAGGTTGGGCAGACACCAGCAAATCTTGACAGACCCAAGGAGAGTTTCTACATCAATCATTGCTGCACAGCACACCCTCAGAGCCTCACACACCATAGATTTTAACCTATTAGTTTATATCTCATTAACAGCTTCCAGATTTTGCCCATGTTTTATTCATTTTCCAGCCAAGGCTACAGTAAGGCTTTTACTCACCTCAGCAGGACCACAAGAAGTTTCCTTTCTTATAGACAGAGGGGAGAAAACAGAATGCTTTTAGACCTGACAGAGCTGGAGACAAGCAGCAATTAGCTGACAAGAGGCTGACACGTTCTTTACCACTCTTGCATAAAACATTGAGCAGTGCTTCTCTGACCCACCTCAGCTTTCTAAATTTATTTATTGTCAG
Source organism: Acanthisitta chloris (assembly GCF_000695815.1). Taxonomy (NCBI): domain Eukaryota; kingdom Metazoa; phylum Chordata; class Aves; order Passeriformes; family Acanthisittidae; genus Acanthisitta; species Acanthisitta chloris. The sequence continues at coordinate 51,873 of NW_008692358.1, forward strand.
GCTAACTCCTTAGCAGCCTGACAAACTTCTGCTTCACAAGGGCACATTTTCTGCCTTTTTTTTTTTTAAGGTATGAAAATCCTCAGAAGTAAACAAAGGCTTGGCAAGTCCTTTACCTTGTCTTGACCATCACCAAGCTCTCCTTTGCTTGCAACGCCTTCTCCCTTCATTTGAAAGGCTTAGCTGTATCCGCTGCTTGGGCCCAACTTATCTCAATCCTTCTCCCCACAAAGCAGAGAAACACTACCCAAGTCCTTCAGGTTTAAATGGATTGGGTCTGTAAGTAAATCTAATTAACCCAATTCCTCAGCTCATCACTGCTCATTAGCCCTGAGTGCCTTCATCTGGCCCCCCAGGTCCCACATGACCATTTTTGTGGACTGCCCCAGAACCCAGATGGGCTTGAAGGCAGTGATTTATAGAATATCACCAGTACCCTAAATCACTAATAATCACTGAACAACTATAATCCCAGCAAGCAAATATTAACCTACACATTTTTTAAAAAAAATTGTCTTTTTGTCCCTTTCCTATCATAATTGACTATATTGCTTCTTAGATTGATGCTTTGAAACATATTGAAGTCTGTGACTTTATTTGCCTTAAATAATTTTGGATATTAGCTAATCATTGTTGTGATGTGCATGCAACACTCCAGAGTTGATAAGAGTGAGCAAATGCTATAGAACAACTACTTCTGTTTCAGAACTGTTACCTAGCTCATCAAAGTCCTGAGTGTATCTACATGCTACTTGATGTAGCATGTAGATACAAATACACACAGCAATAAGCCATGAGGTCCCATCCCTGGCCTTTAATTAATCATGATGGTATGCACACAGATATCTTAGAAGCACTGGAAACAGCAATTCTCTATTTGTCTCTGCAAGAAATTTGGCTTGCACATCTTTTTAACAGGAACCCATGCGAAATGAGAGAGACTCTGACCAGTTTCAGAAGTTAAAGTTTTTTCCTGAGACATCATGTTCTTTCCTCAGCACATTGCCCAGTTGACACACTCTAGTAGGGAGACGGAAAATTAGCAAAGCCAGTGGCACATTTAATTCCTACATATTTGTAATTGCCATTTACATCGCAAATGTCATTAATGAGGCCTTAAAAATGCTTCATTGTAAAGAGTAGAACGTTTCCAGCTACCCCTCTTCAGTCAAGGTAAGAACAGTGCATATATTTCAGCTGTATGAATATATATGCATATATTCATTGTTTCACTTCTTACACCAATGAAGCATTTTAGTTCTGTGTACACTGAAGTAAAAAAAAGGATCCCACTCTGAAGTTCTCTTTCATTAAATCAACCTTTTTCTTTTCATACTATGTTTTATATTCTGTAAGATTTTCTCTTCACCATCAATACTTTCAACCTGAGCATGGTTTTAAATTATTAAAGGCCATGCTAAAAAAAAATCCCTGGACAACAAAGATTAATAGAAAGACAGTCACTGTTACAATAACCATCGATATAGTATAATGGCTGCTCTGTTGTATTTTGCTACAATGAGATTTTGATACATACTGACCAACAGATTTGACTCACCTTTTATATGTCTAGTTAGAACTGTATGTAATTGTGATTACGTGAACCCATCTATCCTGTTTT